>NW_013617433.1:1497-11692 GCF_000695525.1 Brassica oleracea var. oleracea | reverse complement strand
GCCAAGGCTCTACCTTCACTTTCACCCACCTTAGCGCCTGAGCTAGCTCCGGATGAACCAGCACCATTTGCTTCAGCAGAAATATGATCCTTTGCTTCCCTATCCCTGTTAAATCCGCGTGGCCTGAGGTGAGGATGTAGGATCCAACACTCACTCTTCTTGTGACCGGTCCTCTTGCAATGCTCACAGCTTCCCTCATACTTTTCATACTTCCTTCCTCAGCCTCTGTATGCAGCATTGTTTGCTTGCATTCATTCAGCTTGATGAGCCACAGTGAGCTCACCCTTGCCTCCAAACAGGCCAAGAGATCCCTCCTCCTTCTGAAGTTGCGCGCATACTTCCTACATGGATGGTAGGTTAGGCGATCTCAAGAAGTGTTTGATGACATCCTTGTAGCAAGGATCCAATGTCATCAACAACCCAAACACTTGATCTTGTTCTCTTCTTTCCATTAGAGCTGCTTGATCAGTGGTGTTAGGTCTTAGAATTTCAAGTTCAGACCATAATGATTCAAACTTTCCCATGTGTTTGGTGAGCTCTCCTCCATCTTGCTTCATGGAGTTAATGGCTCTCTTCAGCTCAAACACACGGCTGATGTTGGAGACGTTTCCAAACGTCTTTAAGAGGGTCTCCCACAAGTGTTTGGGAGTCTCACAGTAGCTGTAAGCTTCAAGAACAGGGACATCAAGAGATCCTTGCAGCATGGAGAGCACCATCAAGTCTTCTTGCACCCACTTCTTTGCTTCAGCTTTGGTGAGAGTCTTGTCCTCTTCACCTTCTTCAGTTTCTTTGGCCACTGGCTTTGGACCATCATCAGTGATGTGGCTCCACAGCCCTGGCCTTCCAATAGCAGTCTTCACCAATCGAGACCATAAGAGGTAACTAGCTAGCTTGCTGAAGTTGTTTCCCTCCATCTTCTCTTGCTTGAACCAGAAATGACCAGAAAGCTTCAAACTTGCAACTCAGCTGAAGAACGCACAGTACCAGACTTCAAGAACACACGAACTCAAAGCATAGCACCACAGGACTCAACTTTATCACACAGCTTCACGGAACACTCAAGAACACAAGAGCTAGAGAAAGAAAGAAATGGAACGAGGTTTCTCAATACCAAAGCCAACCTGGCTCTGATACCATATGATTTTAGAGAATAGAGTAGGTATTGAGAGATTAAAGGTAGATTAGAGAAGATTAATGGGAGATTTGTAAAGAGATTAGGTAGTATTCATGTTTAAGAGTATTTATGAATCATCATGAACAAGAGAGAGAGTCTAGAGAGATAATCCCAAACTTCTTAATTATTAATCTGATTAGAGTTTACAATATATATGAGGACGCAACACTAGGATGAGGGTGTTATAAATAGGCACTATTACAAGAGATAAGGGTTGCTTTAATTCAAACCATCCAATGAGCTTCTTCCTTGTGCATAAAGCTCCTTTTGCTTTATCCAGCTCTTCTCCAGCCTGTCACACGCGCCTCCTCTTCCTTTGCAACGGTCTGATGCCTTAGCAAAGGGAATAGGGCTTCTCTTCTTCATCCAAAGTTACCCGGGTAACTAGTATAACTAGTATACTAGGATAACTAGGGTAACTTTGGTTTAACCTTTGGAAGTTACTCGGGTAACTAGTATTACTACGCCATGTACGGCCTCTTCATCATACTCAGCTCCTCATGTCTTTCTCTTCCCATATATTGATCTCATCTCAACAGGATATACGGACATCGTGGTCTCCTTGCATTACTTGACGTATCTCTCCAGGCTTTGGACCACCGCCACTACCATTGAAACGAGCTTTCATCATCTCTCCAACAACATGATGTGTAACTTGAGCCTGATAACCGGATCTATCGTCGACGGAGCAAGTGTGTATGGGATCGAGTTTTCTTATCTCGTAGACGTCTGAGTATTTTAACTTTGTGGCGTATACCCTCCACCGACAGTTGGAGCTAAAACACCTTAAAACCATTCCATTTGGTGCAGATCTGATGTTACAAAACCGGAACTTCTTACTAATTGCATATAAGGCCATATGCAATTTAAATTCATTCCGGTTTGCAAATACCATTCCAACATAGAGTTCGGTGTGTTGGTTTGTTGTGACTCCTACATTAATTAGCACGTTCAGATATTAGGGAATTAATATTGCAAAAGCTCACAATATAAACTAATATATTTTACATTGAAGATTAGATTAAACATATCCGTTGATATTAAACATTAACAAAAAAGTATTAAACATATCAGTTGACGTTTACACATTACCAAATATTAAAACCGATCTCCCTTTTACAAACAAAAAAAAAACAACCATCCTCGACACACAATAAACTTAGCCAAAACAACACTTAATTCCCCGAAATCATAATAAGAACGACATTGTTTACTTCATCAAGATCAGGAGTCGAGTCGGTCGACGACTTGGCATCATCAACGTTGGTGGTGCCATTTTGTTGGAGCTGTGAAATATTTTGAGACATGGGAATATCGAGGTCCATCTCATCGGAATGTTCATCGTCCTTTACATCATTGTCATTTTCGGATGCAATAACTCCTTCCCAAAAACTAATGCCATCATCGATTACAGGGGAACTTGACTGGACAATAACCAAATCTTCATCCACAGCAAATTGGACGGGAATCCCATCATAGTAATCCATTGGTGAATCTAGAACAAAATAAAAATTATGTCATCTATAGCCGGCAAATTTAATGATAATCCAGCAAAATAAAATTTAATTATATCTTACCGTTAGACACGTTAGGTTGAGGAATGTACTCAGAGTCTAATGCAAGACCTGGTGATTTAAATCAATGAAACATTTGGTTAGACCATAATTAGTAAATGTAAGTTACATTTATATATTAATACGTGAAGATGAAAAATTAACATTTCGAAATCTTGTGGTAGTTTTCTATATTTACATATCGGAGAAATAAACTATATTTTGTATTAACCGTTTATCTCTTCCGAAATGATGAGTCCATTTGTTGGGAAAGGAGATTCTTGATTTGACGATGCACCTATATCAACAACTCCATAATTAGAATTATTATTAGTGACATATAAAAAAGTATTCTTCTTACCTGTGTTAAACACAGTTATAGAGAGTTTGTTTGATCCTAATGGTTCGGTTCCGTCACCGTCGGAGTCAGTATCATCTATGACAATTATTTCGTTGCCATGAACAAGTTCGCAACATTGTTGATTTTCCAAATCCAGTTTTGCTTTTTCCATTTCGAGGTGAACACTATGAATAACCATCATCTCTTGGTCATTAAAGTACTCCTCTAGCACCGCTTGACTTGCAACCACTGCCTCTCCTAAAAAGCCTAAAACAATTGCAAATAATGTATATTATTTAACGAAATTATTGATGAAATTAAACGCAATGTATGTAAAAATTAGTTCCTCTCTAATTTTAAACAAAAAAAAAACACGAAACTTAAAATAGACAAAAAGACAAGTATCGAGAAACTACGATTTACCTTCGAACGACGGATCCTCGTTTCCGTTTCTGAATTTATAAGAAGAGGACCCAATATTAAAGTCAGCTCGGCAAAAGAACTGATAACGTGAAACATCTTCCGCTCCAATAGTTACGCAAAGAGTGAGGTCGGCGAACCAAGCTCTCACAGCCATCATGACTTGAACGTCAGGTGTTTGAAGAATTGTTATCGGAGGAGTTTTATTACCGTCCGGAATAAGCATCCACTCGGGAAGCCTATAAGTCATCAAAATTGGTGTTCCGATTGAGAGGTTATATAGGCTTCGGATAATTCGTTCAAGCGAATCGAAATTTTCTGACATTCGCACGATAGCTGGAAACCCAAGATCGTTTGTCTTCCTTTCAAAGCTCCACTCTCCATTTTGATGAAGATTCCAAGCTCCGTGAATGTCCCTTAGAACTTGTCTAGAGTTCATCTGCAGAACAAATTAAAGAGAAAATTAGAAAACGATCGAACCCTAAAACAATAAACCATATTAACGACAAACAAATCTATATCCGTTAAATAAACGACTTCAAAAAGAATTTAAGGAATCATAGGTTTAGATATCGATAGAAAAGAAGAAAACGACCCATAAATGTGGTCCTACCGACCGTTTGTCCCCGTGTTGTAGCCCTAAAAGATCGAAAAGTTAAGACAAACCTTTTCCGTGATGTTCAGTACAAACCGGATAGATCCGAGATTGTTCTTGCCTCGTATGTCTCGCCGGATGCTTCTATATATACCAAAATGTCTTATTGTGTAAAATTGATTTCGTTATCAAATGTATAAATCTGCAAAAACTATATGTCTCATTGCAATTAATGTTGAGCCGGGTACTTCCTATATTTGTAGATATCATGATGCCCGACGTAAGCAGACACGCCGCATTTGCATTACTCTGCCCCGTAAAATTCATGTACTTTCTGACACCTCACGCACCTTAAATTGCTTAATCTACACACGCTTAGGAGAGAATCGAGATTTCGCATGTCGATCGTAGCCGTTTACCTAATTTCCAAATGTTATAGTTATTTGCCTAATTACCTGATTCTTCATGTATATAAATCATAATTTCTCTTTAGAATAAAGGTTTGTGTTTATAGTTTAAGATTTAGAGTTTATAAATTTTAATAATTAGTTTTATGGTTTATAATTTAGTTAATTATTTAGACTTTAGAATATTTATGTTTTGGAATTTAAAATTAATTAAAGTTAGTATTATAAATTGTTGTCTAGTCTTTTGGGTTTGAAGTAGAGTATTTAGAGTTTAGGAATAGGGTTTGGAGTTTATACTATAAACAAACACAAGTAAATCATAAAATTCAAAACTTATGATCAAAATGACTAGATTTGAATTTTCATAAGTGGTATAAAAGTAAGGATTAAACTTTATGAATAGGTAAAAAAACACGAATTCCCTTAGACAGTTTCGGGTTAGTTTTGCAACGGATCGTGCTCAATTGGTAAAGATGGTTTCGGAACCAGAGGAGTGGCCAGCCTTTGCAAGCTATTTGGAAGACATAGCATTTTTGAAGAGAAGTTTCAACAGCTCAGAGATCATTCATATACCATGAACACAGAACTCAAGGGCGGACAGTCTCTTACGCAGTGCAAGGAAACAATCGTCGTCTGTCGTTCATATGGATGCAGAGCTACCGGTGTGGTTTGCAGAATCTATATAAGTTTGTTTACGTTGGTGATAAAAAAAAAATAGAATAGCTAAAAAAACAAAATTATGTATTCCATCACTATCTCAAAGTTTAGTGTTTATGATATAAATTTTAAAATTTAGATCTTAATTTTTTAAGTTCGAAGTATATTTGGACTTTGGAGAATAAGATTTGGTGAATAGGGTTTGGGGTTATGATTTGAGGTTATAGTGTGAAAAATTAGAGTTTAAAACCCTAAACCTATACCTAAACCTTAAATCCTAAATTTAAACAACAAACTCTTTTTTGTCTGTAAAAAATGTAATAGATGCAATAGTCATTTTTATAAAAGTTATGGCATTTTGCATTGTAGTTTTACAAATACAGCAACACAACAACTACTGTAGTTTGGTAATAAAATTAAATTGACCGAAGCTAACATATATATATTTGATATGATTACAAGTAAAGTGATCAAACAGCTCCCTTTCTTCATCAGGAGTGTCGATCAGGTTCCAAAGATGAATCAGCTGAGTAGCAAGATGAATCAGCTCCCTTTGCTTCTTATCATCATGTGCATCTTCCTTAATACTTATCGTTGTGTGTTACCCAAAAGTAGAGACAGTTTCAGAGTTTCATATGTAAACCTTGCCTTAAATATTCCATCAGCAGTTTGATACTTCAGATAAAATGCTCTCTCATTGGGAAAAATATCCAATCTGCAGACGATTAGTGATCGATATCAAGAGAAAAACATAAACTAAATATTCAAGAACCAACACAATCTAACATATCTTTGTAACCAGCATAACCCTGAGAAAAACGAATAATCTCAACCCTTACTACATATAACAATAACGATGAAGCATAGCTAAAAATCATATGAAGTTCAGACTACTTCACAACATATCTCGAGATTCTACTCACTGAAAGCATCAGTCTAAGTTTGAGATATCTTACCGTAGCTGCATTCTCTGTATCATCAAAAATCAGGAAAGCTCTCTCTTGTCCCAGCCATAGATAGATTCATCATTCGCCGAATTATCCCCACGTTGAATCATAAACGCCTTGATTACACGATCTCCTGAAACAAATACACCAATACCATAAATCATAAGGAACCCAACTTTATACTATTACATCAACCCTTGAAACAAATGTAACAATACAAAAAAATAATAGTAAAGGACGCAACTTTATACGGTTTCATCATCCCCTGAATCAGCTGCTCGAATCCCTACTCTGATGATTATTGAGAACAAATCTAAACAAGTTATCAAACATCCTGAATCATCATTCAACAGCAACAGCAGCTAAAAAAAAAGGATCAAAGATATTAACAGAGACTGCTGCACCCTCTCATCTCGAGGAGTAGACTGAAAACCACGGTTGGTGAGATGATTCGCAAGCGTCTTGCACGAACAAACCACCGTTGCTCATATATCTTCACCGCGTCGTCCTCTTCGTCTGTCTTCTCCTTCTCCGCTACCGACGAAGAGAAGCTCCGCCGTGGGTTCGCCTTTATCAAAACGCCGTCAGATTCAAAGCAAAGAGAGTGAGGGAGAGATGGAGATAGAGAGAGCAAATCTGACCTCGCGGATGGTGGAGAGTTGTCGGGTTTCTTCCTCGATCCGACCCAACTGAGCCGTTCACAACTTCCGGACATCCTCCTCTTGTCAATTTCGTTGTTCTGTGGCGGAGGAGAAGAAAAATAGAGAGTATCCTAAGACTCTTTTTTTTTAATACGGTTTATGTTTACAGTGAGTGGGGGATTTTTTTTTCCAAGTGTACAAGACAACTGCATGATAAAAGGCGCGCATGAACGGACTGATTTTTTATAATAATGTTTGTTTAAGAAATGATTTTAACATTTTGCAATACTAAATTTTTATCGATTATGAAATAACGAATACAAATGTTGGTCTCTTAAATATATCATCGTTGTTGAAGAGTTAACAAATTACATCACATTTTAGTTATTTTTAAGATTTCATATACATAAAAGGAAACTAAGTTTTGCAGCTGACACAAATCACCAAAACTAAATAAGCAACATCGATTGTATAATGACGAAAGGGGATTAGGTTTTCTGCTCTCGATTTGTTTACTATTGATTCTCTATAAGTGATTTCATTTTCTATATTTATAGAATTGGGCTTTCATTCTCGTCTTTGTTTAATTGATATGAGTTAAGTTTTTTTTTAACTTTTTTTATGAATTCAGTGAATTACATAAGTGTCAATTAAAAAAATGAACATCTGTAAAAATTAGTTTCACTCCATATACATATCTAAGAATTAAAATTTTGAAAAAAAATCATCGGCAAATTATATTAATAGGTTAGTGTTCAAATCTAATATATCAAGTTGTTATAGAATATAAGTGCAGACTCGAAATATAAATGTTTGTCCAGATATATTCACCAGCTCGGTCTAAAAATCATCTAATTAGAACAACAAAACAAATTACGTATTTCACCAGTTCATATAATATCTGAATCCAAACGGGTAATATCCGAACCCAGATAGATATTCGAAGATAACCAAACATAAGTATACTTAAGTCTAATTTTCTAGTTTATTTCTTTTATTTTATTCAAAATATTTATATTAATGATTCTTATTGCTCAAAATTATATAATATACATATAATTATGGACAAAATCATTTGTTACTCACTTAAAATAGATATCAAGTTCTTGTTTCTTGCATTAACAAAAGTTGCATCTAAAATTTCAAAACAACAACTAAATTAGTGTCTTTCTATTTTTAAAATTGTATCTCCAAACCTATTAATAGTTTAATCTTTTAAAATTTAACAAAACAGTTAAGTTAAAATATATTTTAAATACAAAAAACTTAAATAATGGATAATTTTTTTTTTTCAAAATTTAAATATCCGAACCGGACCCAAACTATCTGAACCCGAACATAAAATACCCGAATCCGACTCGAAGTGTAAAAATACCTGAACTGGTTCTATACCTTTATACTGAAATATCCGATATAAACCCGAACGTGTATCCGAACGCCCACCCCTATGATATATGATCATTTGTATCTTACTTGAAAAAAAAAGTTAAACCATTGATCACAAAAAATTTAATGTGAGACTTTTACCATTTTTAGTAATTTATAGTCGTTTTTAAAAATTCAAAATATAACAATTAAGAAAAAGTCTAATTGTTTTTATTATATGCTTAAGGTGATTGTTTAATTTCTTTTAATAGTATAAAATTAAACAAAAAAATAGAGAGGTTAGAATTTTTTTTATCAAATATGTATTATCATAATCATTAATTGTCATATATATATTAATCATATTAGGTAATTTATATCTTTTATTTAAGGAAAGAAAAAAAATTCTTTTGTACACTATTAATTAATTTGATAGTTAGTTTAATAAAAAGCATAGTATATGTTTATATGGACCAACTTATTTTTCTAGCAATTGTAATAATCATTCTCGTGATGACACGTGGCTACGAAAACATGTTGTAATGCTCCAGGATTAATATATAGGGGATAACTTTTTCTAATTTAAATATCTAAAAATTTTACCAAGAGGGAAAAAAATCATCTATTTGGCGCTTGCCTAATTTTCATCCAAGAACTAAAGAAATTAGCTTCTGCTTACTGATATCATAGCATTTACTCTGATATCATAGCATTTACTCTACCATAGCGTTTATCTAATGCTGTTATATAATACGAAATTTTTTTTAATTATCAACGATAGCAATTCAGTAAAACGTGCTATAACAATATGCTCTCAATGTAAACTTTTTTTGTGGTGATACAAAGCTGTAAGATCTGACTTTGGATGATCAATCTAAAGAGAGAGATCTCTTCGTATTACGATCTAATAGATCTCATTTTTAGCCCTGCGGTTCGCTGGCTTCTGCATTTCGTTTCCCTCGGTCACATCCGAGCAAGCAATCATCCCGCAACTGACTCTGCACTGGTTATGTATCAAACCTCTTAGGCTTCGTCTTCCTCAGACAAAAACGAATCGATTTTCATAAGACTATAGGTAACATTATACGAAACATTCGTCGTATAACTGAAACCTAGATCGTAGAATTGTTTTCTACGACTATCGGCCATCTTAACACGGATAACCACAACAAACTTGGCCTATCAATCTGGACAAGCGCTTTTTGGCCCTCGGTCAATTTCACCTTCCAGTAAAAGTCTGAACCAGAATCGGCATCCCCTTTAAGGACAATCGTGAACTAACATGAATTTAATGTTAACACGAAAGTACCATGGTCTAATCCTTGACCTACAGCGTCCTTGGCTATTTGAGTGAACACACATCCTTAACGGCCAAACGTATTTGAGAAACCATTGCTCCATCACTTAACGGCAAAACGACAATCTGTGATTTTTCTAAAACCGTCATGTGACTATTAAGAGAACAATGATCGTATAACCCATAGTCGGAAATCATATGATAAATTCTTCGTAAAAAAACTCAGTCCTTACAACTAAACGGTTAACGGAAAACCTAGACTTGTCGTCAATCGACCAAGTTCAATACGTTCCACAATTCACTTTAAGCCCGCTACATTTTACCCATAACACGCGGCATGTAAGGAAAAATTCTTAACAAAGCTCCTAGAGCTATACGAAACATCCTAAAAAATGCACGAAATTGATCTCGGAAGGGCAACACTTCACAAAGCATTGTGAAGGAATATGCTTATTCCCATTGACAAACTTATGCGACCACATGATTGATAATAGGTTTTTCTGCCTATTGCAAATGTTGTAGTATAGTGGGGTGAATGTCGAACCAGTCCTAGTGATGTGAATCAGTGAGAGTACAAGTCATTTCTTAAGCTAAGCAGATTCAATAGTGGTGAGTGTGTGACAAGTAACAATAGCAAACAGAGCAATACAACAAGGTTTTAATCAATTTAGACAAGTGAATCCATGGGTATTGGGAATTGACTTCAAGTAACTAAGATCCAATCTAGGTGACAAGCTTTCAATCAAAGTAATCTCTTAAGTCTAAACACAATTTTAGACAAGTCCTATGTCTAGGTAAA
>NW_013617433.1:0-379 GCF_000695525.1 Brassica oleracea var. oleracea | reverse complement strand
AAAAAATGGCTTAATGTGAAGAATGAGAAGGGTCCAAATACATTTTGCTATGGTGACTTACACTCAAGAATAGGAGCTTGATCATTGTGCAAAATTTATCTAAGAAAAAGAGCAATTAATGCATACATAAATCGGTTCTCATCATTGTACCCTTTTCCTAGACAATTTTTAAGTTCTACCATTTCTTTTCTTCATCTCAAATCCCAAATGTACACCCATTTTCATCTCTTACCCAATGAACACTATTTTCTTTTCTTTTCTTTGTCTTAACAACTATGTATCTTAGCTCAAAAATTTGTTATCCCCAATCTCTTATTTTTTTCTTCTTTTTCTTTTTTTTTTTGGGTTTTTATTGACACAATCTGAGCTTTTTTTTTTT
>NW_013617432.1:112163-159200 GCF_000695525.1 Brassica oleracea var. oleracea | reverse complement strand
TGGTTACGCTCAGTCCACCAGTCAGGAAACCCAATGATCTGCCAGCACTCTTTCTTCTCGTGCCCTGTCCTACCGCAATGAGTACACACCGTACCACCTCGACTCTTTGCTACAGCAGAAAGCAAGCCATTGTCTGACTGAGACGGCTCTGTTTTGGCCACAAAACCAACTGCATCTTGCCTTGTCTCGACACGAGTTGAAAGAAGCCTCCTCTCTTCTCGCACAACTCTTTGATAAACAGAGTTTAAATCTGGTAACTGATCCAAACCAATTATGTTGGTGCAGACATTACCAAACCGTGCGTCATCAAGCCCCATGAGAAACATGTGGACTTTCTCTTCACCGATCTCCGCAGGTACACGCCGGAAGGGGCTTGTAGTTCAGCAGCTCCTCCCACTTAGATGAGAGCCGTACGAAATAGTCCAGCACACTTGAACCTTCTTGCTTGCACTCTGCTAGTTCTGCTCTCAGCTGATGCACGTGCACCGCGTTCCCAATCGAAAATCTCCGCTTGACGTCATTCCACATCTTGTAAGCATCCGGTGTGAACGTCACAGTGGATCACACAGTTGGAGATATCGAGGATCGAATCCATCCTACGATCATGGAGTTGACTTGTTTCCACAGCTCAGCCTCCGTTGGTTTCTCCTCCTCATCCGGCATCAACAAGGTGCCATTGATGAATCCGATCTTACGCTTAGCACGTAGCGCATTCTCCATTTCCAAAGCCCACTCGGCATAGTTCTCACCAGTCAACGAGACTGGTGTGATAGACACGCCTGGATTGTCAGACGGTGCTAAGAAATACGGAGACGACGTGATACTCGACGTCGTAGTATTCTCGCTGCTACCAGCAGTCGCAATGATTTCTCCTTTTGTCATGATTTACGATCTCTCTAAAACTTTTGATCGTTGTTACACAAGCTCTGATACCATGTAAACTTAGAGAGAAAGTGTATTTGGTAAACTGTCTGTCATTCTCATTGATCACGTAGGATACATATACTCGACCACCATATCTTTACAAGGAGATTCTACTATATCTACAGCTACCCGTACATCATTATCTTCCAATATATTGTACTTATCTCAACAACCCGAGACTTATCTCATCGGTTTGGTTCAGTAGACTTTACTTAACCATACCACCCTTAACAATTTCTCAAGAATCATGAGATTCTACATAGTGAATCTCTCAGCCCATTTTGAGATATGAAGATAATACACACACCTGCTTACATACAAGTCTAAATATTTATTCTTGACACTATTATAAACGTTGTATCCCTATTCATTTATAAGCGCATACAAAACCAAGTCTTATCTTACGGAAATGACATAACTTCACAATCATATAGGTAAATACTTTCACTCAAGCACTTACAAATGCACTTTTTCAAAATACTTATTAAGAATAATATTTCAACGAATCTTTTTCTTGCAGGTCCACGTGCATTGGGATTCATATAAACACGTGTCAATCTTCCAGCACATACCTTTGGTTTGATTATTTCAGTTATTTCGGATAAAATATATGGCATTTCATGTAATATATCAGGTAACTATGATGATTTGAATAAAAACCTTGCATAGTTTTGATTATTTTAGATATTTCGGATAAAAATATATGGACAATTTCAGATAAAAATATCTAAATAATTTCAGAAAATTTTGGGTAGTTCAAAAATATTTTTTTGATAATTTTCTTTTCAAATACTTTAAGATTCTTTTAAATTTAATAGATTTTTAAATTATATATATATATATATATTTATATACATATTTCTTTATATTTTATATATTTGGTTATCCATTTGGTTCTCAGTTTGATTACTGTTTGATTTGGTTAATTCAGATATAAAATTTGGTTTCCTTCTAGTTTCAGTCATTTCGGTTCCCTTGGGGTCTGAATTTTCAGTTCTGATTTTTTACCGAGACCTAATTCTACCAACATAACAGAGTTTCAGTGTGGAAACTTTATTTATCAAATTTTTTTCTTCAGAATTATCATAAAGCTCTTCAGACAAATGTACACAGGGCAAAAGAAAAGCAACATTAATTCACATATACAATAGACATACTTTTAACCGGAACCGTTTACCCGAACAGGATCCGACCCGAAATGGACCGGTTCGGTTCGGTTTCGGATATAGCCATATTACCCGATGGGTCATAGCTTCAAATATCCGTGGGTATCGGGTCGGTTCTGGTTATTACCCGAAACCCGATCGGATACCCACTTAAACCGAAATTGATAGCCTAAAACCCAGAATATTAGAAAAAGTGTTATCACCACAACTCGAACCCAGGTTGGATAGGTTGAAAGGTGGCTATGTTACCACCAAACCATTTCAACTTATATGTATTCTTCTATATTATAAATATATATAGTATTTCAATATTACATTTTTATAAAATTGACATTTTTGGGATTCGAACCTGGGTTTGCCACACTAAAAGTAGAGTATGTAACTATTGAACCACTTCAATTTACACATAAATTATTTTATTTAGTAAATATGTATATTATTTACATAATAAATGGGTATCCGGAACCGGTGGTATCCGACCCGAAATTTACCAAGTACTTATTGGATAGAGAATTCATTTATCCAAAAGACCCGGACCCGAATGGATCTTACCCGAACCCGATCCGAATATCCGAAGTCCCAGGCCTAATAGACATCAACTAACATTGACTTAGGAACTAAATTCCACATTGACGTAGTGAACATATGTATCCCAATCCAGGAATTTTAAACTCTATGTTTCATACGTTTACGATTCTAGATCAAATACATAAGGACATGAATATTTATGTAAGAATATTAATTTATGTTATTTATTCAAAATTAATATACAAGGACATAAATATTAGTTCATATATATAAATATATATTATATTTATGAATTTACACTTAAAATATTTAAAATAAAATAATTTCGTAAGATGGTTTTTTTGCAGTGTTTTTAAAACCGGACCGGAAGCTGAACCGGAAATATTTTGGGTCACGGTTCAATATGGTTCGACCGGGTCAAACCTGGTTCAATAATATGGTTTAATTTTTTTTTAGTATTTAAATATAAAAGTAATATTAGTAAACATGATGCATAATTAAAATATTAATCAATTTTGAACATAAAACATTATAAATATAAATTAGTTTCTTGTTTATATGGATGCTTTATAGATTTTTGATAGTTTTAGTGGTTTTTATTGGTTTAATAAATTTGAAATATAATCCGGCTATGTGGCCGGTTCTTGGTCGAACCAATTACTAGACCAACCCGGCTATATAACCGGTTCATGGTCGAACCCGGTCCAACCATCGGGTCGGTCCGGTTTTAAAAACACTGTTTTTTTGTGTATTTTCGTGTTACATATATGGAGGAAAAAATGGTATTTGAGATTTTTTTTAAAAAGGAAAAAAACAGCAGAAAATAGAGATTGGTTCAAAATGTCGTTATAATAGCTTCAGCGCCAAAAAACAATCAGTCACACGAAACTATAACTAACTTTCCCTCTCTGCCTTCACCTTCCATTCTCTGCATCTTCTTTACCGATTCGCTTAAACAAGGTAGTTTCGATTCTCGTCTTCTTTCTATCCATTCCAGAGATTCGACGCTGCTCATATCTTTGTTGATTCTTCTTGTACAGTAGTACCTCTAACCTCATCGAAGAAACAATGGCGCCTGAAGATGAAGAAGTCCATAACGATCTTACCGAGCAACTGGTGAAGACATCAGAGAGTGACGATCACGCCGAGTTCAAGGGAGCTTCTTTCAACGGAGCGGTACTCAACCTCGCAACAACGATCATCGGTGCTGGTATCATGGCTTTGCCCGCGACGATGAAGATCCTCGGACTCGTTCCCGGAATCGTGATGATCGTTCTCATGGCTTTCTTGACCGACAAGACGATTGAGATCTTGCTCAGGTTTAGCGGAATCGGGAACGCGAGATCGTACGGTGCTTTGATGCAAGATTCTTTCGGTAGACCTGGAAGGATTGTGTTGCAAGTCGCTGTTCTTGTTAGCAACATTGGGGTTCTGATCGTTTACATGATCATCATCGGTACGTTATCTTTGATACTAATCACAGAAACGTAGCTTTGATCTTTGCGTTGGTTAACAGCTCTTGTTTGGGGGTAAAGGTGATGTTTTTGAGGATATGCTTGAAGAACGGCTTGGAAAAACCTGGTGGGACCAGAGAACTATCGTTCTTCTCTTTACAACATGTGTCTTTGCTCCATTCACAGCCTTCAAGCAGATTGGTTAGTAAAGTAGTACAATGTGTTGCTTACTTCTCTTAGAATTGAATGTGATTGATTTATGCTTCATTGCAGATGATTTGAGATTCGCATCTGCCACATCACTTGCTCTAGCGGTTCTTTTTCTTGTCATCACTGGGGCAATCGTCGCTACAAAGTTTTTCAGCGGTGGTTTGATGAAGCCAAAACTGTTGCCAAGTTTCACTGACTTGTCATCGGTCTTGAAACTCTTCACCGTTGTTCCTGTTCTTGTCAACGCATTCATTTGTCATTCTAACGGTAACAACAACTACTCAAAACACGCCTCTTTCTCTGCTATGTGTACAAGAACTCATGTGTTTATGGTTTTGGATGTTATCAGTCCACAGTATACAGAACGAGCTTCAAGACTCAACTCGGATCAAACCTGTTGTGCGATCAGCGCTTATCATGTCCTCCTCTGTTTACATAGTGACAAGCTTGTTCGGATACCTCTTGTTCGGTGAATCTACTCGTGATGATGTTCTGAAAAACTTTGATACCCATCTTAAAATCCCTTATGGTCTGGTTATCAGTGATGCAGTCAGAGTCAGCTATGCAGCTCATCTCATGCTTGTCTTCCCTATTATCTTCTATCCTTTGCGGGTTAACGTGGACGGTCTCTTTTTCCCTACGGCTCCATCGCTTACCACCTCTAATCTGAGGTTTCGCTCCATCACTGCGGCTCTCATTGCTGTAATCTTTGTTGGTGCAAACTTCATTCCAAGCATCTGGGATGCTTTTCAACTCATTGGAGCTACAGCTTCTGTCTGCATCGGTTTCATTTTCCCTGCTGCTGTCATCTTAAAGTAAAAAGTCCTATATTGCTTCGTTAGATAAGAGACGACTGCTTTGGTAACTCTTTTGTGTTTGTTGCAGGGATCGTCATAACCGAGCGACAAAGATGGACAAGACTATAGCCATTTTCGTGATAGTCCTTGCGGTTTTCTCCAATGCCATCGCCATGTACAGTGACGTTTGCGCCTTACTCAAGAAGCACAAATCCACATTTCCAATGTGAGAAGATTGGTTTTGTTTTGTTTGCTTCTCTCTTACTCTACGTGTAACCAAAAAAGAGTTATTAGTTCTGAACATCATTATGAATAAAGTAGATAGGAGATAATATGCTTCTTTTACTGTAAAAAAAAAAAACTTGAGAAATGTAAAGATGACCCCTGTGATGTGATTTTGATCTTGTTCAACTCTTAGAACATTATTTTGTTACAGTTGATATAATAAAAATGTCAGGTGCGTCCATGTAATCTCACTAGAATTTTTTTGCCTTTGCTTTCTTGAAAATGGTTCCAATCTTAGAACATATTTGGCTCTAGAACAATATCCAAAGTAAAATATTGTTAATTGATATAGTTTGTCATTGTGATACAAGTTTGACTCTAGAACAATATCCAAAGTAACTGATATAATTGTCACTGTGAATCTTTAAGATACAGACGAAAAAAACAGCAACAAGTGTCTATTATGAGTCATTGGGACAACTCAAAACAAAACAAGAGATAAAAAAAAGCCTTAAACAAAAGGCTAGAAGAAGAAGAATAAAGGGTTGAATTTCAGGAAGTTGACTTATCTCCATCGCTGGAATTAGCCTGAGAAGGGAAGCATGGCCTCCACACAGTCTCTTTGCCAATATCCATTAATGCTATTCCATGTACAGTCAATTCTGCTCTGATCTGATCACTTTTCTCAAACTCTTTCTTCTGCCGCGCCATTATCCTTTCTTCTATCTTCTGTTCAATGTCTTCTTCGCTCAACCCTGCTCTTGTTAGTGTTTTCTGTTTCATTTCTTTCAGAATCTCGGCATAGCTCAGGGTTGTGAGCAAACCAAGCACATCGAGAACTTCCGTGGCTGCTTTCTCAATCTCAACGAGTGACACAAGCATGGACAATCGCTGTTTCTTCTGCATTTTCTGAATTTTTGACAAAATAAACAAGACAAGTTTGGTATGAAATGATTATTATGAATGGTTAAGTGACAAACAAGAAAAGAAGAAAACCTTGAGCTTGCCGATGGAAGCATTGATGAATTTCAATGCGTCTTGATAAGCACCCGTGAGTATATGGGCAGTATTTAAATCGTCTAACATCTTAGCTTCAAACTCACTTTTGAGCTTGTTAATGACGTCTTTGGCTTCTGCAGTCTGTTGAGCTTTTCCACCGTCTTCAGCCATTGCTTCTCGATATGGCAAGAGGGCATCATCAAGATCTTGCAATGTCTAATAGACAAAGATGAGAGATGTTAGAGTCCCAAGTGAATTATAAATCATCACTTTGGAAAAGCCTAGCTGTACTGCACCTGATAAACGTAAAACAAAGCGTCTGACGAACTGTCTAGCTGCGACGCTGAGAAACTCAGAGGAGACCGGTAGTGTGCACTCATCAAGAAGTGCCTCAGAGCCAACGGATGGTAACTTTCTGTGATCTACACAGATTGAAACAAAAGAATGTTAACAACTCTGCCTTTAACCTATGAGAACATTAAAGAAACGTACTTCTCTGATTGTTTTGAAGTTTTTCTTTGACTTTGCCATCTTCTCGTTGTTAATAGTGACATGCCCATTATGCAACCAGTAATTAACACCACCATCCTCACATGCGGCACATGTCTGAGCGATCTCGTTTTCATGGTGGGGGAATTTAAGATCTGCACCACCACCATGAATGTCAAATCTGGGAGACAGATAATGAGCACTCATGGCACTGCACTCGATGTGCCATCCCGGTCTTCCTGGACCCCATGGGCTCTCCCAGCTTGGCTCATCAGGTTTTGCAGCCTGCAACAACATAATGTTCAAACCACACTTGATCATAAACTCAAAGTTACAGAGGTTTCGAGTCTCGTACCTTCCAAAGTGCAAAATCAGCAGGGTTACGTTTTCTGGAATCAACAGCAACTCGCTCGCCAGCTCGGGTATGTTCCAGGAGCTGACCAGATAACTTACCATAGTTGGGTGATTTGTCGACAGAAAAGAACACATCGCCTTCCACAACATACCCACAATCTTTCTCAATGATCTGTAAACAGGAAACCATGTGATAAGGAGACAGAACAAACAAACAAACAAAAAAAGGGAGAAGCCTTTTATGAACTCAAACAAACCTTTAGAATCATGGTTATAATGTGATCCATATGGTCGCTGACACGAGGCTGGTGGGTGGGAAGGAGGCACTGAAGAGCACCCATATCCACCAAATACTCCTCGCAAAAGCGATTACTCAACTCTAACGGGTTCTCTCCACTCTCATTAGCACGTATGATTATCTGCAGTCCAAGGTTTCATTTTAATTGCAAGAAGATTCATAAATGTCAAAAAGACAAAAGAGCACACCTTGTCATCAACATCTGTGAAATTCCTGACGAAATTAACTTCGTAACTCAAATGCTTCAAGTATCTGCATAACACGCAGAGATCTAATAAACTCCAAAAGCAATTAACACTATTTGATCTAAGTATCAACACGCAAACCCCATATGCAAAAAACTCAAGCTTTCCCCCAGAAGAATTGAAATCATGGATCTAATAAGGTTAAGGAGAGACCTGTAGAGAACATCGAAGGAGACTGCGGCGCGAGCATGGCCGATGTGGCTGAAATCGTAAGCTGTGATCCCGCAGACGTACAATCCGACCTTTCCGGGAGTGATCGGAACAAAATCCTCCTTCTGCTGCGTCATAGTGTTGTAGAGCTTCAGCTTCATCTTCTCTGCATCCATATCCATCTCTCTGACTCTCACAATCGCCGCCAAGGCCAAGCTAGGAAACGAATGTGTTTAAAAACCCTTCCTTTTCTTCCTGTGGGGCTGTTACTTTATTTCAACAGTTACTGTCGTTACTTTTTTTTTCCTTTAACTATGTGTTAATTTATTGGATATCTTTTTTTTTTTGTTTTTATCACAAAAAAATAGTCTCTAACGAAAAATGATTTGTGGAACCCCTTCGTCCAATGGTTTGACTAAGAGTTCATTAATGCTTATACAGCAAGAAATCTGAGTTTTAATTCCCGGAGAAGGCGGAATTATGCATGGCGCAAGAAGTACCGTCAAGCATGAATCTCATAGGGCGGCTCAGGTGATGCAGTCAAACGCGAATCTTCATACGGCAGGTAGAATTGTCGGCTGTAGAATCGTCTGTAATATTTCTTATAGTTGTAATAGCATAATTATCCAGCGTTAAAAAAAATGAAGAAAATGATCAAAAAAAGCTTTATTAGACTAATGTAGACTTAGGATTTAAAGTTAAGAGGGTGGAGTTCTGGGATAAAAGTTCAAATTTAAAAAAAGAAAAATTAAAAATTTCAAAAAAAAAAAAGACTATTTTAATTTTTTTTTTTTTGAAAATTATTTTTGTAACCAAAAAAAAAAAAAAAAAAACTATACGAGAGAATTGCCCTGTGCCTTTTAACAAGGTCCATGAGTTTGGTCCATTCTCAGCTGGTAAATCAAAAACAACTCGGCCTAAAACAACTCGGCCAATAGATTAGATTATAGATCAGATCAAACTAAGGATTTTGTGAATATAAATGCAAAAAAAAAGACACAAGAGAAAAAGCATTCGAAAATTAGAGAGAAGACAGACGGGTAGAAGTAGGTTTATCCTTGATTATTTGTTTTTACTGGAAACCTTGTTATTTTCTCTTGCTTTTCGACCAAACTCTTTTGTAACTCATCACCTACTTAATCAATAAAACGTCTTTCAAATAACCCATCATCGTGTTTGCATATGAAACTTATGTGAATCCAGATACTTCCATGTCTAGGAACTGCCCATGCCTTAACTGCCTCCTACACAATTTCATTGGTTTGGTGTATGTTCGTTAAAACGTATTGCAAGTTTTTATATCTTTGTCTCACTCTTATATTGCAAAATTTAGGAAGCTTTTGTATGTGTTTTTGAAGTATGCATCAGTATTTAACAAAGGTGGGATGCATCCAATACCTTCAACTGTTGAGGCTGCTTCAGTGATGATGAGTTCCACAATTTCACTTGATGACTCATCTCTCCCTGATTTGTATCATTTTCTTCCAAGGCCGTCGCCTTGCCATGCTGAGGTAGTTCCGTTTTGCTAAGGCCTCGAGTCATTCAAGTGAAGTATCAGACCTCTTAAGAGGTGATACTGAAATGAGATCTGAAGTTTTAGGTGGTGTAAAGCAAAGAAAGTCTTCGAAGGTGGTTCTAAAAATGCGTATTCGAAAGATTCACCCACCAATGAAACATCGAAAATGATCCTAGAGAAAGAGCTTTCTTATGCAGATTCAGATGATGAGGATATTTTCCTAACCTGCCTTGATGGTAAAATTAAAAATAACTCTTTGAATCAGTTTGTATACATCTCTTTATGCTTATTACCACATCAGTAAGAGTGGGTTAGGTTGCTAGTCTGAGCAATTAGGCCACTAAGAGAACTCTAGTGAATTTTGAAGCAGAGGATTAGGTTGCTTGTGAAGCAAACTTTGAGTGTGGATTTTTAGTAACCTTGCATTTGCAGTTTACACACCAGAGAATCCAATGATAATTTACCAAGTGTTCTCACCATTTCCAGCTTAGCTGTATTTATGTAAATTATGAATGTATGGAGAGAAGTGAAACATGTCATGTCTGTGGAAAGGTAACTTGTTGCTTTCGACAATGTTTCAACACTTGGTAATTCCATCAATATCCTTCATAGACACTAAAATGTAGAATCTAATTGTTGCATGTGATGGCATATGATGAAATTGGCTAGGGGAAGAAGAAAAGGCAGTGAGTCTTTGCATAATTCAGAGACAAATCACTTGTACATGAAATCTTCTATGAAATTTTGAATATCCAGATGCCGTTACAGTAAATATGAGAAAGTGTGATTTCTCTTAAATTTATTGACATTATCTTTTTACATTTATCTGCAACAAGATTATTTGAGTTGAAACAAAAAATTGAATTTCTCAACAATATCTTACGGAGGACATGATTTCTTGTAGACCTTACTAGAAGATGATCTTTTGCATTTCAGAAGTCAGAGCAAGAAGAAGTAGAATGTTATTTAAAAGTACCTTTAAATGTTGTTTAGACAAAACCATCAAAGACCAAACATGTATTCATTATTACATTAAGCTCTTGAAAAGTTGGAACTCAGAAGCTCAAACTACAGACAGAGCATACATAATCTCCACTTCTTTTTTTTTTCACATAATCTCCACTTAAGTTAACTGTTTTAGGTTTTAAGAAGAAGCTGCTTCAAACGCACTCTGGAATGTCTCAGGCGGCTGTGCACCGCTCAGTTTCACCTTCCCGTTGATCTGAACAAAAAATTCTAACGTAAAGAAGCAAGACTTAAGAGTAAGGATATATTAAAAATGGCGTCTGTTTCACTGTAAGCTTCACCATGATCTAATTTGTATAGTGGTAATTCAATCCACAGCACATAAACTTACAGTGTAATGTGGAACCCCAGTGATATTCTGCGAATACATCTCCAGCTCTTCTTTTACCTTCATTACAGAAATGAACAACACATACCAGTTAATATTATCCACTAGAAGAACCAATAATGGTCACATGATTTGGCATAAATACACCTCTGTGGTTCCATTGCTGGGATCTGAGAGGAATACTTCTGCTCCGTCTATGCCAAGCTTTTTAGCCGTCTCAGCCAGAAACTCCCTGCATTCATCCACAAGATTCACATCTTACCAATTCTTCTACTTAAATCTAACTCATCATAAGCACAAAATCAAGAACTCAGCAAACAGTTTCACAGAGTGACAAAACCAACAAATTATGTAGTATACCTGTCCCCTATGTACTTTCCCTGCGTGAAGTAACCAAGACACAACTCTTCAACAAGGCTATGTTGTTTATCAGGCGCTTGTTTCCCCGTATAATTTATGAGTCTATGACTATCCAGAGTGTTCCCTCTGTTTATATCACCAAAACTTTTATAATAAAAAAAATAAAACAGAAGAAATCTCTTCTTGTTTAGAGAAGATAACTTTTGGTGCTTACGTGAGACCGGATGTGTCATACTCTAACCCAATACCTTTGAAGATCTGTAGTGAAACAAAGATTTATCTCAAGATTCTGTCAACAAGAACATAAGCTCTCTAAAATTATTAGTGAGTAAAAAAAAAACCTCAGACATTCTTCTGAACATTGCTTCAACTCTGCTTCCAAACTTTTGTCGATAAAATTCTTTCTTGTTCACACCTTCTTTGGGTGCAGATGCATCGAGGAAAAAAGGATGCCATCGGATCTACATTATCTTTCAGATATGAGCACTTTCATCGTTTGTGTAAAAATATATTATAGAGAGAGAGTTTAACCTCAAAGTTGTATTGATCTTTAGATGCATCAATGGCTTTGTCAAGATTCTTCTTTCCCACAAAGCACCACGGACACACCGTATCCGAGCTTATATCAATTTCGATGAGCTTTTTTGAAAAGTTTCTGCTTGCAGACTCGGCCATTTTTTTTTGCTAACAAATTTCATTCAAAACTCAGAAATCAAATTTGATAATTTCAAGAATAAATTAAACACATAAACTGAAACATAAAAATACATAAATCGATCTTTCATTTGGATGAACATTTTATTTGGACTTTTTGGCTTCAGTTCTTTTTTTGGATGAACATTTTCAGGTTAGAATCTCTCACGGTGAGAACGATCCACTCCAAATTATACAAATCTAAGCATTTCTATCACGTGTATCATATGATCAAAAGGTAAATTTCTGGGTTTACCTGGAAACGATTGGAGGAAGATGATTGTGATCGTCTATGGGAGAAACAACTCGAAAGATCATATAATATACAATATACATACAAAGATAATGACTTTTCACCAACCATGCTGGAGTTTCCCACATTTCTTTTTTTTTTTTATAAATTTTTTATATTAAATATTTTTGTTCTTTTTATCCATATGTTGCATAAAGCCCGAAATCACTAAACATTAAAAAAGCCTACAAACCCACAAGAGAGACCTGTATGTTGAAAGTAAACTCGAAGTTCCAAGCTAATCTAAAGATATTTAAAATAGGAAATAAATCTTATTTTGAACATTTCTAAAAGCCCACTTATTTTAAAATTTGGCAAAATTTTAAATATAAGGTTTGAGGATGTTTTTCTCCAAAAGCAAAATCTTATATTGAACTTTAAAACTTTTGTATTTTACATAATTGTTCTTATGTTTAATGAAACTTAATTAACTGAAAACGTAAATCTTTTACAACTATAAAATATACAATAAAAGTATTAGAAACACAATTAATAAATAAAATATTATATTACACTATAGTAAAATATTGCATGCAAATATAAACATACAAAATAGTTCATTAAATATTAATAAATTACATAATTATTCATTATAATTATCTCTATAATGATTTCATATATGATCAATTAAGGTATTTTTGAAGTGATAAATGACTTTTTTTTATTTTTTATTTGTAGGCTAAGAGCTAAAAAGTTTTGAAAACAAACATTCTTATTTATTGTCATTTCAATTTGTAAAACTGACGTCAATTTTTGCATCTCTAATTGTGTGTTGATATCACAGGCTTATCTTCAATAAACATGTTATTCATAATAATGCACACTGTTATTATATCATTTATTAACATTATTTAATCTTTGTATAGTATTTGTTATATTAATAATTAAATATTTTGTATTAAAAAGGACTAAAATGATTAAATAAGAAAATTATTAATATTATTTTAAAATTGCACAAGTAAAAGGACTAGAAAAGTAAGGAGCCTCAGATATAAAGTTTTGTACAGTGAAATTTTATATTTGAACTTTCACTGTGCAAAACCTTAAAATTTAAAGTTTAAGGTTGCTTTCGGAATGCACAAAACCTTATATTTAAAATTATAAGGGGTTTTTTGAAGATTCTCATAAGAGTTATCTAAATAAGTTAATTTTAAAGAGATTAGGAGTTTCATTTCTCTATATGTATAAGGAGATGTCAACTAGTAACATAACTTATTAGTTTAGAGATTGATTTGTGAGAACTTAAGTTTTGAGCGATTTTTTTAAGTTAATAAAAAAGAGTTTTCTTACGATCTTTGAGTTTCTATTCTTGTGTTAAACAATAATTGGTATTAGAGCAAAACTAAAATCGAGAAGCCCTAATAAGTTATGTTACAATCATACCGACGAGAGTAAAAAAAGGAGGACTTTCTTCGATAACTTTTCCCATGTTAAACACAACAAACTATACGGTGTGGGGTATACAAATGAAAATTCTTTTTTGTGTATACAAAGTATGGGATATCATCAAAACTATATAAATTAATAATGTTGAGACTATGATAATTTATTAATTTATTGAGTCATTAAGTTGAAGAAATTTTTTATTTTAGACTATATTTTAAAAAATATTTTTATCTAAAAGAAGGAAAAATATTTTATTTCATAGTATTATATATTAGTCAAAATGCTTTAGATTTGAATTTCATATATTTTTATGAGATTATATGATAGTATGTTAAAAGCTGTCAAAAAAAAAAAAAATGATAGTATGTTAAATATATATGAAAGTATACAAATGAGTTTTTATATGTAACTCAATAAAGTAACACTAAAATTAGGAGTGGACGTTCGGGTATCCATTCGGGTTCGGTTCGGGTCTATTCGGGTTTTCGGGTTCAAAGATTTCAGCTCCATTCGGGTATTTCTAAATTTTGGTTCCGGTTCAGTTCGGATCTTTGCGGGTTCGGTTCGGGTTTGGATAACCCATTTAAATTATTTTAAAATTTTTAAAATAAATTATATACTATAAATTTCTCAAAATCTATAAACGAAGAATATATTACGTATAAATTTTAATAGCATATGTCAAAGTACCTAAAATTAACATATAAACTAGATCTCGATCCGCGCAACCGCGCGGGTTTTTGTTTTCATTTATTTTTATATAAATATTTTGTTTTCAATTCTAAATTGGTATATATAATAATATATATGTGTCTATCAATTTTTAAAACATAATAAGTTTACTGTATATTTTTTTCATTGAATAGATTGTTTCAAACTTTCACATGTATTTGTATCTTCTTCTACATATATATTTTCGGATTATTTTTTCATTATTAAAATTGTAACTATATATATAAAGATTAGTAAAATATTGTTTTATTGTCATATTCAAATATATTGTAACATTTCACAAATTTAGAAAGTTTTTAAAAAATTAAACTTTTCGCTTTATAGATTTATATTATCGAGTAAATAATTAAACGTTTAGTTTTTGTTTAATTTTTAAAATAAACTATATAGTTTAAAATTCGTTTTCATAGGTTTAAGGTAATTAAGATTAATCATTGTTAGATAATATGATTTTTTTATTTAAAAAAAGTCTTTATAATTTTAAAAGTTAACATCGACAAATATTTAAATATTTAGCATATAGAAGTATAGTATTACAACATTAAACGATATCTATTTAATTTATATTATCTATAAATCTAATGGATCATCTATTGTTTAAATCAAATTATTGATAGCCCAATAAAAATTTATGGTAGACCCAATATTTAAAGAATTTTTTACATTTAGAGACACTTTCCCACATTCAAATTACACTTTCCCACATTCAAATTACACTACAAGACACTTATTATTTGAGACACACTTTCTTTGGTCAAAAAGATTCTTATGACCCTAAACTAAACCTCTCTCCTCTTCTTATTTCATTTTATTATTTTTTATTCTACTTTATTTTTTTTATTTACTTTTATCTCAAATTCTAAAATATATTAAACAAAAATAATTGTCATAATAAACTATATATAAAATTCTAGATCCATTTTCATATATATATTATATATATATTAATGTTTAAACAAAACTAAATGTGGATGTGGACACCAAAGCGTGGATAACATAATTATAAATTAGTTGTGTACATGGACATCTTAACAGAATTATAAACTAGTTGTGGACATGGACAATATTTCTTCGATTTCATTCATCATCTCGGGATCTAAATTCAACTCTAATCAAATTTACATCCATCCACATCATGGCAAAGCGCAAATTCCTTAGATCGGAAATCTCTGACATGCAAGATCTATTAATCTCCGACATAAGGTAAACGATTCTTCGATTTTTCTCTCCGCTCATATTCACAATATCATATTTTTCTCATCTTGATTGAAGTTTAATTGCAAATAATTTATCAATTGGGCTGAAGAAGCCAAGTGCTTGTGTTGGAGATAATAGAGTTCGTGTCCACGTTTTATGGTATAATTTCAGTAACATGAGTCCATGTCCACATATTGTTGTATAGTTTCATGGAATCAAAACATAGAGTTTGTCCACGTTATCTACTATAAACACATTAACATCACATGTCTACACATTACTCATCACTCATCCGCACATCACCCGTCCACAAATCACCCAACCACGCATCACTCGTCCACAAATCACCCTTCCACAAGTGTCGTTTTTATTAAGGGCAAAATTATCCACAGTCTGTCGCTGGCCCACAACAAAGTGTGTCACATGTAAGAAGTGTCTATGAGTGTAATAGAAAGTCAAAAAGTGTACCTTAGTTTAATCAACTCATATTTAAATGATAAGATTAGATATTAAATGTAACATGACTTTTTAGGAATAGGTCCATTAGGTCAATTTTTAAAAAAATCACAAATGAATCATGGTTGTGACTTCTGCTTTAATATATAAGATTGATTTGATTTGAATATTTGGATTGAGAATCAATAGTTATTTTAAATATTGTTGGTGTTTTGAGTGTACTTTAGCTATTTTAGACATGTACTTTTGACTATATGTATATATTTATAAGTATTTTGGACAACTTAAAAGTATCTTATATATTTGATGTTCTTAATATATATTAAATCTGAAAATAATTAATATATATAGGTATATAAATCAATTTCGAATATAATCGGGTACCTGAAATACTTCGGTTTGGATCGGGTACGGTTTCGGTTCTCTAAATACCAAAATTTTGAACCCATTCGGATATTTAATCAATTTCGGTTCGGTTCGGTTCGATACTACTTTTTCGGATCGGGTTCGGTTCGATACTACTTTTTCGGATCGGGTTCGGTTCCGTTTTTCGGATTTGATTTTTTTCCCAGCCCTAACTAAAATATTGATATGGAAAAATAAAAATTAGAGATACAATTCATTTTGAAGACTAATAAAAAATAAAATTCTTTATATATAAAATTTATATATATCGTTGTTATTAATTTATGATTTCAATATGACTATATATTTAGTTAGGAGTTTTCTAAATATTATTATCTTAATATCTTATAGAATTATATCATACTTTAAACACTCCCAACTTGGAACAAAAAGAATTTATAAATTTATGGTATTTATTAATTTATGCGTGGGTGAAAGCATTTTGTGACAAGTTGGTATTAGCTTGATGTGGTGGGACTGTTGGTTATGTTCGGTTCTTGCTGTCATGGTATCTTCGTCTCAACCTAACTCGTTATTTGGGTTCGTCTTTGTGGTTTGTGTTCGATGTGAAGGTATCTACTACATCTTTCCTTGGTCTTCTGTGGATATGGAATATGGTTTCTAGACGAAGCAGTTGACATGTTCTTCAGTTCTTCTCTTGTGAGGAGGTGGGCAGTCTTTGTTATGTAGGTCACTTTGTTGTCTTGCGAGTGTCCGCGTGTAAGAGCTGATGGTCTTCTTTGACGTTTTATCAAGTGGCGTTTCAAGTTCTTTGGCCTTGTACTTTAGATTTGGTGAGGGATTTCGGTCATGCAAGTTTTGGATGGATAGTAGCTGCTGGAGTTGTTGTAGATTTGACCTTGCGATTGTTTCTGATGTTGATGTTCTAGTTTGGCTTGGTGATGTTCCCTTCAGGGTTGGGATCGCTCAATACTTTTGCTCCTTAGTTCAGCTTTAGTGTTACATTGTTCTATGGAAAGGTGGTGAGTAATTATTGGATCATCAGTTCCAGCTCTAGCTCCATTGTCTCTCTATATATTACTTGTCTACTGTTTTAAAATCTATCGGTTTTTTTGGTTAGTATCATGTCTCCCTCTTTTGGGCTATTGTCTCTGGAGATTTATTCATGTTCCGCCGATTCATGTATTTCACCTTGTATCTTTTCAATGAATGAAATAAATTTTCGAGTTAAAAAAAGTTTATAGATTTTTTATTGTACTTTTGGAACAATACTTAGGTTTACTCCCTATAGTGAATGTTTAAATTTACCTCATCTTTTATAACCAACCAAAGTTTTATGTAAGATTAGTTAAAAAAAGTAATAAAATTTTAAAATAAATGGCTGGAAAAAACAATGTCGGCGTTAGTGCCATCTGCAAAACCCGAAACTGTAAAACTCTAAAATCTAAACCTTAAACCCTAAACTTTAAACCCTAAATCCTAAATCCTAAATCCTAAACCCTAAACTCTAAACACTAAACCCAAAACTCTAAACCATAAACCTTAAACCATAAATCAGAAGCTCTAAACTCTAAATCTTAAATCCTAAATTCTAAATCCAAAATTTTAAACCATAAACTCCAACCCTAATCAAGTGTTTTGGGTTTATGATTTAGGGTAGTGTTTAGGGTTTAGAGTTTAAGATTTAGGTTTAGGATTTGGAGTTTGAAGTTTAGGTTTTAGGTTTAGGATTTAGATTTTAGATTTTTAAAGTTTCGGGTTTTGCAGACGGTGTTAATGTCTGTGTTGTTTTTTTAGCTATTTATTTTTTTGTTTTATTACCATATTTAACTAATTGTACATGGTACTTTAGTTGGTTATAAAAAGTAAAGTAAATTTAACCATTCAACAAAAGGGTAAACCTAAGTATTATTCGTACTTTTATTGTAATTTTATGTTATATATATAATAGATGTAAAAACGGTTTCAAAATACGTGTTTGGATTGAAAACTGATATATCAAATTGGTTCTACTAATAAAATATAAAAGTTAAAACAATATTTAATTCTATGGTTTTCAACAAAACCAAATCAAAACCAACTTTCATTTTTTTTTGAACTGATTCTCAACCAACTTTCATCTTAGTTACATTTTGTTTTTGTTTCTCCTTTTCGGTTGCAGTTTTTTTTACCAACCCTAGTTAAGCGTTGAAACATTGAATACCAACCCTACGGAAAGTAGTGGCTGATCTCCTACGAAACGTAATGGCTGATCTTCTATAGAGAAATCAAATGTACGAGTTGTTTAAAAAAAAGAGAAATCAAATGTACGATACCATCCTTCGGTTAATATTTTATATGTTTCTTTTTCCTTTTTCTAAAATACCTCGATTGTCCAGTAAGATTCATTTCAGGATACCTTCTCGTAGGATATAGACTTGAGCAGTCAATGTACTCATCTATAAAATTAAGCTCAGTGTCTTATTATTAGCAGCTTACCTCTCCACAGAAATCTAATTCAAAAAGTATCTGCCGATGAGGAGTCTTATATTTCTCGCAATTTTATCTCTCTTGGCTTTAACCTTTCCCGTATCCATTGCTTCTGAACCAAGCCCCGTTCAAGACTTTTGTGTCGGCGTAAACACCCCATCCGATGGTGGTATGTACATTTTCTCCTAATCGTTTATACGCCCACCTTTCATTGGTTTCTCATTCTTATACTGTTTTGTTATTTGGTTATTATGTTCAGTGTTTGTTAACGGAAAGTTTTGCAAAGACCCAAAGCTCGCCACAGTAGACGACTTTTTTTTCACAGGGCTTGACAGGCAAAGAATCGCAACTAATGCGGTCGGAACAAATGTGACACCTGTCTTTGCTGATAACCTTCCTGGGCTCAACACCCTTGGAATAGCATTTGCTCGTGTAGATTATGCACCAAACGGGCTGATCCCACCTCATACCCATCCACGTGCTAGCGAGTTCTTGATTGTCCAAGAAGGATCGCTTTACGCGGGGTTTGTCTCGTCAGATCAAGACGGAAATCGTCTATTCTCCAAAATACTCAACAAGGGTGATCTAATTGTGTTTCCAGTAGGACTCATCCATTTCCATGTCAATGTGGGACGAGGCCCAGCAGTTGCATTCACTGCTTTTAATAGCCAAAACCCAGGTCTCATCACTATTGCTAAAACCGTGTTTGGGTCTAACCCGCGGATAAACCCAAATGCTCTTGCAAAAGCATTCCAGTTGGATCCTAGGATTGTCATGAGCCTACAGACCAAATTCTGATCATGGAATGAAAAATATTGAGCTTTTAACTGCTTTCGCTTTCTTTCCGTTGTCTGAATAAGGATCATGTATTCCATCACTGCATCAATGAAGTGACATAAAGTCATAATGTAATGCTTACAAAACTACGTCTCCTGTCCACTTCACGTGTCTTAATTTCCTATCTATCAAGATATGTAAAGAATGAAAACAAAAACGAAACAATTTTTTTTTTTTTTTTTGGTGTTAAACAAAATTTTTTTTTTTTAATGTTAAAAAGAAAATTCGTTTTTAATTTTAATAAACAAAAAATTTTTTTTTTTTTTTTGGTGTTAAACACAATTTTTTTTTTTTAATGTTAAAAAGAAAATTCGTTTTTAATTTTAATAAACAAATTGTTTCCCACTTTTGAAAAAAAGGAACTAAAATAGGCCGCGCTCGGTTTTATAAATTCTTAGTTAGACCAAAATAATCTTTAATTTATATTGGAGTGATTAACACCACACATCATAATCATAGTTTGATTTTGATGACAACGTGTTAGATCCTTGTAGCAAACCACATCATCTTTTCGTTTTTAATAGTTAAATACATATAAATTAAACATTACATAATTCCATTACATATATATGTTTATAAAACAAAAATATTACCAAGATTTATTTATATTATTAGAAATTAGTTTGTATCCGTTCTTTAAATTTCAAACTATGACATGCCAAAAACTGGCATATAGTATGTTTGGAAAATGAATATTATATTTCTTTACAACTGATCAGTACAATCTAAATTAGTAGTTATCATTCGATATAGAACAAGTTATTGTTTCATTACAAGTGTATTTTTCTTCTTCAAAATAATATTTTCATACTGAGTTTATATAAATAGGATTCAAAGCTTATGCTTGAACCAGAATCAAATGTTTTTGGTTTACTAATATACTAAAATTTGATCTTTTACTCCTGCAAACTAACAATGATGTAATACTTAAAATTCAATTCCAGATGATTGTTTCACACTGTTTCTATGATAACAATATTAATCGAAGGCAAAAGAATAGCTTTCGATGGTAACAAGTGTAACAAAACAGAATCGTAAAGATGATTTAAATTTAATTAGATTAATAAGGAGCTAAGTTTAGGAAATATAACAATCAAAAAACAAATATCTATTTAATGAACAAATCAAAACAAATATCTAACTCGAACAACATAGCAAGATCGATAGTGGCATCTCTTCTTTTATCAAGAAATCCTAATATCGAAACTTTCATTTAAATCAGAAAAGATTAAAAACATTAATGATCAGATTCAATAAGTTCACAATTTGCCTTAACTTTTAATTCGCTGGTGAAGGACAAATAATCCATTCATGTTATTTTTAACAACCTAAAGCATTTCTAGTGAATAGATTAAACCTAGAAACATGTACCAAATGATCAGTTAAATATAAGATTTTAGTTAAACAATTATGAAGACAATCAAAATTTCAATACTTGTTTTTGTTCAGCTCATGGATCTACGAACTCCTAGCATCCTAGACCTAACAAATCGACTACTCAATCATGAGCAGAGAAAACACAGAGATGAGAGAGAGAAAACACAGAGATGAGAGATGAAAACATGATGATCGATCGCAAAAGAATACAAAAAGGATTCATAATCTTCTCAAGACTATTTACACCATTTTGCCTTCAATCTTGCAAATCGTTAGCTCTCTTCCTCTCCAGGTCTAGGTAAAAATGAGATAGTCTGAATATAAATAAATAAATGATATATTGCAGTGTTTGTAGCAGCTATAGGTGAAAAGTGAGGATCATTAGGTAAAATTCCAAAATATTTGAAAACTTTTTAAAAAATCTGGGTTGCGGGAGCGTTTTCTCCTTTAGTAAAAATGGGTGCTCCATTGTTGAGCAACTGCTAAGCAAGGAAACTCTTTAAGTGCACTCAGTTCAGCTTGTTTTTCTCCAAGTCATCCTCATTCCATCCAAAGCCTACTGCAGACATGTAATGACTCAAAAGAACTAAAAGACTCGACAAACAAAGACTCGAAAACACTTTTAGAAAACATATTAAAATGTGTCAAAAATATGTCACAACAATTCTCCAAGACTTAGATCCTTGTTTGACCTCAAAAAAAAATCAGAACCTAAATTTTCAAATTTTCAGCAACCCATACTCTAACCACCAATTGCAGACTCACACAAGTAATAAAACCAAAAACCCCACTGGCGTCTTTTCAAACCTGCTCCATACTTGTCATCTCAAACATGCAAAAGCCATATTTTCAAGATAAAACTCCTTACATTCATTTAAAAGTAGCATAAGCATCTCATTAGAGGCATCATTCGAGGTAGACGACGTAGGTAATAAACATGCTAGTGTTATGGATGGAGTTACAAGTGATTAAGGTTTCCATTTCAATGTTGAAGATGCATGATATCACACAAAATTGTAAGAGAGGTAAGATCCATTTATGTCCACAGCTTCTACTTGTTCTCCTTGCTCTTTTTCCTCACTTCTCGAACTCATTTCCTTACTTATTGTACCAAAAAAAACCGATTATTCTACTATTTCTTCCCCTTCTCCATCATCTTTCTTTTCTGATTTTCTTTTTGATGATAATGTGATGAAGAAGGAGGTAATGTGCATCACTGTTGTGCTCCTATTGTTTCTGATTTTACTGTTTTCTTTTTCTCCACTCATCTTTCATGTTGACAATGCCAGGAGCAGTCGCTTTGTTTTGGACCACTTGCTCACTTTTTTGAACAATTATATTGCAGCAAAAATGAGTGAGAGGCAACAACTATCATTTCCTTTCCAACCCTTTTGTACATATATGCACATATAAAACTGGAAACATAATAAATGAAGGTAGAACATAGATGAGGGTTCAAAGTGGGGACTAACTAAAGATAAGGTAGCCTTCCATAATCAACAAAAGTGGTAAAAAAAGTTTTGAATGTAATTTGGCTTTCCTTATCGAATACCCATAACAAATTAATTATTATAGGTTATAGTATGTCACTACTATATCCATTCAAAAGGAAAATATATTTAGGATCATCTTTGAAAACTCAGTTCATAAGCTCCTTAAACTTGAGTAAACTCATCAACAATAAAAAAATCACTAAACATTTTTAAAATCCACAATCTAGGCCTGTGTATTTGGGTCCTCGGGCCGGGTTTTCCCGGGTCCGGGTCTTGGAGATTTAGACCCAAATAGGTACTTATAAAAAATCAGGTCGGTTCCAGGTCGGTTCTTGTTGGATCCGGATCGGTTCAGGTCCACTTTTAACGTACCCGTTAATACCCGATTTTTTGCCGGTTCTTTATTGTGTCAGGTCGGTTCCATGTATTTCGGGTCCATGTCCGGGTAAATGTCACATTTTTGGGGCGGGTTCCTGATATTTCGGGTCGGGTCTACATATTCTCGGGTCTAAAATATGTATTTCGGGTCCACTTGTACCCATGATACCCGAACATCAAACCTGTAATTCTGAAAACCTGCAATAACCATAAGTACAAAATACAATACACAAACCCTGCAGTAGTGCAATAACCATAACCATAACCATAACTAATAAACATAAAAGTAAAACCTGATGAAAGTTGCCATTCAAAAACAAAAACAAAAACAGAGATCATTACTCTCAAGTCTCAAAGTATCAAAGATAAAACAACATATAAGAGATCATCAATTCAAAATCAGAGATAAAACAACAGAGAAGATAAAATCCAGCTTGCAATTGAATTTCCATAATACTAACTGCATCTCCAAGTGGAGCAAGTCCAACGTCCAAGACTCCAAAAAATACCAGCACAAAACACTTACTACTTCTGCTTGAAGATAGGTTCAAATTCTACAAAATAAAAATGGAAGAAGTCAAGGATAGTAATCCAAAGTAAAATGCATAAAGTAAATAAGGCTATTAGACTTGATTACCTCTCGTAAGCTCATCTTGATTTCTCTAACTCATAAAGCATTTGTTCCTTCCTTATGACTCATTTTCCTTTGAATTTAATCACACATTTGAACCACTGCTCTGGTGCACATCAAGACTTCTATCATAAAATGTGTCAAGTAGCTTCTGTTTAGGTCTAAGACACCGACACGCCCACTTGTGCTGAAGGCTAACTCGAAAGTTACTAAAGACACTTGCATTGCAAGTACATCTCTTGCTACTCTTGAGAGAACTGGAAACTTAGAACTGGAAACTTAGAACTCTTAACCTTCCACCATGAGAGTATATCATGCTTAGTACCATCAATTAAATTTGGATACTCCACACTCCAAGTTTTCACTTATCCCACTGTTAACCTTCCACCACGAGAGTACATCATTTACTTTAGACAAATATAGTGGGATAAGTTAAAACTTAATATCTCACTATCCCCTTAAAAAATAAGTTTCATTCACGGGAAGCAAGCTTCCAATTCCGAGGACAAAAACAAAAGATTCGTAAGGTGGAGGTAAAACGACCATATAAACACTTTATTGAAAGTTTGAGACCTATGTTTTTTTTTTTTTGCTTGACTTCAAAGTCAGTCAACGACTGACTCGTAGACTCACTCACCACCCATAAACAAAACTTATCTTATTCTTCCTGATTCTCAATCTCTCCGTAATTCTCATTTTTCAAATCCAATGATTTCTCACGCTTTGTTAATTTTATCAGTTCTCTTTTCCTCCACCGTACCAGGACAAGGAGCAACGGCGGCTTACGTTCCCATCGATCTCTTTCTCTTCAACTGCGGCGCAAACTCCGACGTCAGCGACAGTGGCCGGAACTGGACAGCGGAGAATCGGAAAACTCTGCCGTCGAACTCAGGCGACGCGTCTTTCTCTTCAGATGCATCGTTCCAAGAATCTGGGGTTCCTCTGGTTCCATACAAGACGGCTCGAATTTTCCGATCTGATTTCACTTACAGTTTTCCAGTCTCTCCCGGCTGGAAATTTCTCCGGTTATACTTTTACCCGACCCGTTACGGATCCGGTTTCGACGCCGTCAATTCCTTCTTCTCCGTCAACGTCAACGGTTTCACTCTCTTGAAGAACTTCAGCGCTGATTTAACGGTAAAAGCTTCCAAACCGGAATCAAAATCATTAATCAAGGAGTTTATCGTTCCGGTTTACCAGACGCTAAATCTCACCTTCACGCCGTCTAAGTCGTTAGCGTTTGTCAACGGAATCGAGATTGTGTCCATGCCTGATCGGTTTTACTCAAAGGGAGGATTTGACGACGTGATAACTAACGTTGGTAGCAGCAACGTAGACTTCATTATAGACAACACGACGGCTTTCGAGACCGTTTACCGGTTAAACGTTGGAGGACAAGAGGTCGACGGTGACACCACGGGTATGTTACGACGATGGCTTTCCGATGATGAGTCCATACTCAGTGAGAATTCAGGAATCAAACCGGAGGTAGAGGGTGTCGCTATAAACTACACGGAGAAAACTCCGGCTTACGTTGCGCCTGAAGACGTGTACAAGACGTCTCGTTCAATGGGGAACATAGATAACCCTAAGCTCAACTTGAATTTCAACTTAACGTGGCTCTTCATGGTCGATGCCGGGTTTACCTACCTAGTTAGGCTTCATTTCTGTGAGACTCTACCGGATTTGACCGGACCGGGCCAACGAATCTTCTCTATCTTCATCAATAGTCAGATGGCTAAACCTGAAACCGACGTGATATACTTGAGTGGTGGTTCTCGGAAACCGATGTATCTAGATTTCATTGTATATGTTGGTGACGAGAGTGGTAAGAGCCGTGATCTACGACTTGACTTGCATCCTTTTAACGAAGTTCTTCCAAAGTATTATGATGCAATTCTGAATGGTGTAGAGATTCTCAAGCTTAATGTTTCTGACGGTAATCTCTCTGGCCCAAATCCTTTTCCTACACCAAACTCTATACCGCAAGATGTCGGAAATGACAAAGGCATGTCACATGTTTTGGTAATAATAGCACTTGGAGTTGTTGGTTCTGTCGTTGTGCTAGCAATGTTTGTAGTTGTTGTTGTTCTTATCATAAAAAGGAGAAAGAAGAAGAAGAAGACAAATGAGTTGAACGTAGATACCAAGAGCAAGCCTAAGGACCCGTGGACTCATCTTCCGCTTGTTACCGGGTCCTCGCATACCAGATCAGCCACATCTCTCCCGTCAGATCTCTGCCGTAGATTCACAATCGAGGAAATCAAATCCGCCACAAACAATTTCGAGAAAGAGCTAATCGTTGGAGTAGGCGGGTTCGGTCCCGTTTACAAAGGAAGAATCGATGGTGGAACCACGCTTGTGGCTGTTAAACGGTTAGAAATATCATCAAACCAAGGTGCTAAAGAGTTTGACACAGAGCTGGAGATGCTCACAATGCTCCGTCACATACATCTCGTTTCCTTAATAGGATTTTGCGAAGATGAGAATGAGATGGTTCTTGTCTACGAGTATATGCCACATGGCACACTTAGAGACCATCTCTACAAGAGAAACAAGGCTTTTGATCCTCCATTATCGTGGACACGGAGGTTAGAGATATGCATCGGAGCGGCTCGTGGACTACAGTATCTTCATACAGGCGCGAAGCACATGATCATACATAGAGACATCAAAACAACCAACATACTTCTTGATGAGAACTACATAGCTAAAGTCTCTGACTTTGGGTTATCAAAAGTGGGTCCTACTAGTGCCTCTCAAACCCACGTCTCGACCGTAGTTAAAGGTTCGTTTGGTTACTTGGACCCTGAGTATTACCGCCGTCAAGTTTTGACGGAAAAATCCGACGTGTACTCCTTTGGAGTTGTTCTGTTCGAAGTTCTATGTTGTAGACCGGTCAAACTAGAAAATGTCCCACGAGAAGAAGCAGATTTGGTCCGATGGGTGAAGTCAAATTACAAAAACGGGACCGCTGATCAGATCGTCGACGCAGATCTGACGGCTGATATTACTCCTGTATCACTGGAGAAGTTCTGTGAGATTGCCGTGAGATGTGTTCAAGATCGTGGTACCGAACGGCCACCGATGAACGACGTCGTCTGGGCGCTTGAGTTTGCGCTTCAGCTTCACGAGACTGCTACGAATAAGAATGGCGTTGACTCTCTGGATCTGCCGACACGTGGTGAGGTAGGTACGACGACTGAAGGAGAAGATGACTTGTTTAGTAGGACTACAGGACACGTGTCGAAATCTACTACGACCAACGATGATTCTGCTCGTCTTGCTCGTGATGAGAAGAGCGGATCGAGTTGGGGAGTATTTTCGGAGATCAAAGAACCTAAAGCACGGTAGATTTGTTGAATATGTAACATGTACGTAATTGTTGAAACAAAACGTTATAATTTAAGTTTGTCTCGTAACTATATTAATGTTTTGTTATGAATTATTCGCATATTAGTCCACTAATCACCTAAACATTATTCGAGAATCCCTTAGATATTAGTTGAAAAGTAATTTGACATGTGATAACCACATTGATTTTGAAAAAAAAAATGATCGCATGACATACAGTAGAACCTCTATATATTAATAATCGATAAATTAATAATTTCTACAAATTAATAAATTTTGCTGGTCTCAACTTGGACCGATTCAAAATTTGACACAAATCGATAAAAAAATAAGATAATATTTTTTTATAAAATTCTATTTAAATATATGAGCCCATTAAAATTATAAATTAATAATTTATATTTATACATATTTTATATAAGTAAAAATCTATTATTATATTATTTGTTTTATATTTACAATGGAATTATCTTAATATTTTTTAATACTTAATATATTTTGATGAGATTTAGTAATATTAAATCTAAAACCACATTTAAATTCTATGAAATAAATATTATATACACTAAATAATATATTAAAACTAATATAAATTTCAAAAATAAAATTTAGTGTCTATACACTGAAATCAAATATTTTTCTTATCTTAGAATAAATATATCTTAAAATAAAAAATCTAAATAAGGATAATTTTGTAAATTAATATCTCTATAAATTAATAAAATTTCAAAGTCTCAACATTATTAATTTATAAAGGTTCTACTGTACTAACAATGATGACATGATTTGAAACTAATTGTGACATGCACATTTATATTTAATGTTTTTTTTTATATTTTTGATAAGTTTTAATATGGTAATAACTCATAAATCATCATTAATATAATAATAAATAACAAAATAGTAGAAATATAACTATAATAACATTTTACAATTTTTGAAATATGATTTTATCATATTTTTAGTTTTATAATTTTATTACAAAAAAATTATCTTCAAGAATTTATGCAGTTTAAAAAATATAATTTCTAATCCCATTACCGATAGTTTTTTTTAATATCTACAAGAAATATATTATTATTTAGATTTATGTTTCGATAATTATATACCTAACAAAATATTTTTTAGTTTTTTAAAGTTTGATTTAGTATAACCAAAAGAAAGAGATAAAAAACATTTCCAAAAATATAATTTTAAATATATACATATATCTTATTAAATATAAATTTAAAGAAAAAAAAAACTTATTTTATCTTAAGTTTTACATATAATTAAATTAAAATTTTTAATTGAAATATTGTAAGCAAAAATAAAATAACAACATTTTATTTTTAAATATAGAACTTTTATTTCTGCACATGGTGTAGGAAAATACCTTGTATACTGTATTTAATAGGTTACATAATCAAACATAACTAAAGCCATTAAAAATAAATAAACCAAATTAACAGAATTAATAAGGAAACACCAAAGTTATTAAAGTAAAAAATAATGAATTCGTATTAAGTACAGTTTTGATTTTGAACTCGGTCTTCCTCGGATTCAAAAGGGTTTCGAATCTATTTTTGTAGTGGTTGATCGGTTCTCTAAGATGGCCCATTGCATTCCATTCCATGTAAGAAGACCACGGACGCAGTAACAGTAGCTGTACTTTTCTTTCGAGAAATATACAGGTTGCATGGATTACCCACGTCGTTAGTCTCCGATCGCAATACACGGTTCTTGAGTCATTTTTGGCGTTCTCTTTGGAAAAATACTTGGCACCAGTTTGGATATGAGTTCGGCATATCATCCTCAGTTCGATGGTCAAACGGAGGTCACCAACCGTTCGCTTGGTAATTTGTTGCGTTGTTTGGTTGGCGACAATCTCAAGATGTGGGACAGTAAACTGGATCAGGCCGAATTTACGTATAATCACGTTTTAAATAGGAGCACGGGTTATTGTCCTTTTCAGGTGGTTTACGGCCTCATTCCTCGTGGTCCACTCGATTTGGCAACAGTGCCCGACCAGACGCGTTTTCATGGCGAGGCCATCGACTTTGTGTCTCAGATTCAACAGGTTCATCATCTTGCTCATGATAACCTTGACGCCTCTACTTCTAAGTACAAAACCGCAGCTGATCGAAAACGTCGCGAGCTCATATTTTCTCCAGGTGACCTTGTATGGGTGGTTCTTACTCGTGATCGTCTTCCTGCCAGTGAGTATAATAAACTCAAATCTCGCAAGATTGGTCCTATCGAAATTCTGGAACGAATTAATCCAAATGCATATCGCCTTCGGCTTCCTCAACATCTTCGCACATCAGACGTCTTCAGCGTGAAACATCTTTCTCCTTATCATGGCGACAATTATGATCCGGATTCGTGGTCGAATCCTTCTCACCAGGGGAGACCTGATGTAGCGCAAGTCGTGATCATGGATGATCACAACTCCAAGACTAATTAGGATTATTTCCTTTTCGACATATCGGCTTTGTTTTCCTTTTATTTCATAAGTATTATTTCCTTTAGGTTAAGGTTTTCCAAATCCTTTAGGTATTATGATTTCTAGCTAATATAAATAGAGAAGCTAACAATAGATGTAAGCTACGCTTTGATTAATAAGAATTATTGAGTTTTGGTTTTAAAGAGCTTTCGAAGCACTGCGAAGAGTATTCGCGCCCTTATCTTCCTGTTTTCGAATTTACTTCGAGAACACGTTACTTGTTTGAAGATCAAACGCCTTGATCTCTCAAACCCTAGCTTCCGCTCTCTATCAGCAGATCAGAGAACACTCCTCTCAACCTCACACATCTCCTTCATCTTAGAAATATTCAGCTGCCAGATATTTTCTTCGTGAGATTTCAGCCCGGAAGTCCTGAATGGACTGATCCCGTTGGACCAGATCGTCTTCCAAACTAGGAAAATATTTGAGTATTAATTCGTTGATCATGTCGATCCTTCCAGCAGCTTGAGAGACCAGTAGGACGTTCTCTTGAACGAAGTTTGAATCAACCAGAGCCCACTTGACCTTCTCAAACCGGAACCGATACTTCTTGAAGGAAGATCAGAGAACCCTCCTCTCAACCTCACACATATCCTTCATCTTAGAAATATTCACCTGCCAGATATTTTCTGCGTGGGATTTCAATTCCAGATGGAGATGATCTCGGCGCTTACAGCTCTCTCGCGGGGCATCACCTAGATGTTTCCTAAGCTCAACTTCTCTAATCATGGCTGTTTCTTTGGATCTCACCAACGAGTCCTGTGTTTCTTTCAACTGAGCACGGAGCGCGGCATCCAAGACCTCCAGTTCGTTGATGCATTCATCCTGGTCTCCAACCTTTCCTTTAACCCTTCCAAGCTGGCATTCCATTTCAGTAAAGCGATGGAGATTGCCTCATGGCATTTTCCATGTTCCGTCGTCAGCACAATGTGATTGTCAATGGTACATTTCTCAGGATTGGGATCTTCTCGTTACAAGAAAATAATTGTATTGTGACAGATTGTTTTGTCACCGTGAACACAATTTTGTAACAATATAATCATTGTGACAAGTTATAAACCGTCACAAATTTTTTTCGTAACAAAAACGTCATAGTTTGTGAAATTTTTTTGTAACTGGTATGTCAATAACAGTGACGAAAATTAAAAGTAACAATACCCTTACAATTACTCAGAAAAACATAGTCTAGACGATTAGAATGTCCCAATTCTGTAGCTCACTACAACGAAAGTTTAGTAATACATTATTGTCACATGGGCGATGGAGAGTATGTTACATCATTCAATTTGTGATAATTTTGGAATGGACTGTAGGTAGTTATAACACTTTGATTAATGAACCTCGTATATGGCTAAACTTTTCAACAGAGCTAGAAGATATAAATACTCTTCAAAGGCATCTCCAAGCATTCAATATATCCTTCATTCCTCGAGGGCAAAATGCTATTTCAGATTCTCTATCTAGAACTGGACGATCTTTACATAGGGAAGTTTATTTTGTTGGTTTTTTATTCCAGTCTCGATTTTCAGACCACCTTTAGTTTTAGTAATAGAAAGACAATTTGATGCGAAAAAATATAAATCATCACCAATCTGTCACACTAATAAATTTGACTATTACAATTATTAGTTACGTCAACACTCGTTATTACTAAAACTCCAGTCACATCACAGTATTGTCTTAAACATCTTCTAGTTTCTCGTCTACATAATGTCATTATTTTGTAATTTGTACTGAATTATGGTTACAAATATTCTTAGCCTCCTCTGTCAGCTAAATAGCCACTAATATTGAATATAGTTTAGAAGTCTTATAACATTTTAGGTATTTTTATTATTTATGCAAGTTTTCACAAGTATAAAATTGACACGCATGAACATACATCATAATCATCAGATTAAAGCCATGTTAAAATATTAACCAAAAAAATAAAATCAAAGCAAAGAAAATAACGAAGAAGAAGATCCCAAAAGCCGATGAAAACAATTGTAGAGATTCATTTAAAGCATATCTTATTCTCTCCATAGTTGTCTAGTCAATAGAAATCGTTGTGTTACAAGAAAAGAATCATGATCTCATAAACTGAGCAATTACATAGCTCGTATTGTCATCATCACCCTCTCCAAATTATGCATTGTTCTTTTCTTCAGGAAACAATAGACTGGGAATGCAGTCATGTCTCCTACAAAAGCAGACTCGCAATTGGAAGCCACATGTACAATTTGTTGGTTGTAAATTGTAATTGAGTTTAGTTAAAGGATGCTTGTGTTATGGATTGTGACTTTTGGTTAACTAGATTTATTTAAGAGTTCTAAAGAGAAATTGAGACAACTCTTCATTTGTAATAACACAACTCTTCACTGAAGAGATGCGTAGAAAAGATGCAATCAAGGCCGGCTAGAACAAATAGTGCACCAGCAAATTTTAATAACATAAAGGGTCCATATATTTTTTTTTAATAACAAAGGCCCAGATTTTTATATTTGATACTTTAGTGTTAATTTTTGACAATAATTTAGTGACATAGTAATCTAAGTATTTAAAAGCTAAAAATTGAAAATGAAAATAATAAATTTGGTTACTTTGTTTAATATTTTAATAATATTTTAATAATATTTTAATTATAATATCATAATTAATTAATTAAGAGGTTTAATTAATGTTTTTGCCCAGGGGCCTTCATAACCTTTAGCCGGCCCTGGATGCAATGAAGAGATGCAAATTTTCACTGTGTAATGTTTCATTTTCGATTTAAACCTTTGTTGTTATGTTGTTAAACAAGTTAAGATTTCTATTTTATTAATAAAAAATGAAGTTCTGATTCCTTTAGTTTGCAATGAACACAATCATATAGATTATGACATAAAATCATTTGTTCTCTCTTTAAAAGATTCATCTCTTACTCTTTGTTTTATTCTAGAAACTACAGTTTCTTTTACATGGTATCAGAGGGTTATTGATTCAAGGACCAACTAAAGCACAAAAACTGTTAAGTATTTGCAAAAAAAGATTCATGGAAAAATTGAAACGATAGAAACAACAATGCAATAAGTGATTCTCATATTTGATGGCAAAAAGTATGATTTCAGACGAATTAAAAAGACAACAATTTTAAAAACTCAAAAACTGTGACAGTGGTGGAGAATGGAGTTTTAAACCAACCAGCACAAACAGAGGAAACTCCTAGAGTGTTGCAGCTGAGAAATCAATGGGAAGAAGCATCATCAAAAGATATGATGGCACTACAAGTTCTTCAAACTGTTGTGTCTGATGATATATTCTCTCGCATAGCACCATTGGTTTGGTTACTTCAAAAGAAAGAAGAGAAAGGGTACATTGATGGCTAGGATTTCTAATTTCTTTGGAACTCTAAAGGGTTTTGCACTGGATTTTTGATGGGAAATAAGAAAGAAATTAGCTTTCTATTTATAAAAAATGAGTGAAATCTTTAGGTTTAACCCTAACAAAATTTTAACCCGCGCTTTGAAAGCGCGGAATATTTTATGATGAAAAATTTCATCCATAACTTTAAAAATATTTTGTTAATTTGTATAAATTTTGCTTATTTAAAATATTTTTACATTAAATTAGCGTTTTTTTAAATATGACCTAAACATGCTCTCAAACCAGTTAATATGGTATTCCGATGTGTAATTCAGTTTTGGGTTTTAAAAATATTCATATCTAAAAACCCAATAAAACCCTTAAAATCACTGAAAACTGAGACTAACCGCCCGAACCGATGGATGATTGATATGTAGTCAATTTTGATTTAAATTTTTTATAGTTTCACCTTTTAATCCAAATATTAAAGTTCATTTTTCAATTTTATGAAATTAAAATGTTTTTACAAAAAATTGATAGAGAAAATGATAAATATAAAACAATTAAGAACTATAGAAAAGTCTTGATCATATTAGTCTCATAAATATAATTTGGAAACATGCGTAATTTTATTGCTTTTGATTTTGTTTTTGGAAAGATATGATGCAAATATTTAGTAAACACAATATTTTAAAAAGGACCATAAATATAATAGTGGCACAACCTGTAATATTATTATAAAACTAAGGGGATGTTAAAAAGAATATTTCAGGTTTAATAGAATACTAGAATTTAATCTGTACGTCCGTGCAAGTATTTATATTTATTTAATATACACCATATTTGTTTTACCTGAATAATAGTCAATAAAGTAACAATAATCATATAAAAATTGTAAACTCATTCATTTATAAACACAATAATTATATAATTTCCATTTGTTAATATAATTTATATGTTTAAAATTTTCATTTTATTTCTTGTTTATTGTATACTAATAAAGCAAAAAAAAAAAGATATACTATTTTTTTATTTTTATGTGAGTAAATTTTTTTTTCATTTGTAAATAACTAAATCTGCCATATATAAGCAAATGAACAACAATATGGATCAATATTTTATATGATTGTAGTATATTGTGTTAGCACATTAACTATTTCAAATAATCAAATAAATAAATATTTTTTAAAAGATAAGTGGATAGTTTTCATTTAATTATATATATTTACAGCATTAATTTTATAAGGAATGGATTATTAAAATTGAATATTTAGATGTAACTATGACATTTAAATTTTTAAAATGATAAATAATTTATACTATATGATTTTGGTATGGATTTTGTATTTTTATTATTAAACATAAGTTAAATTTACATATGATTTTAGTATGGATTTTTGAATTTAGATTATTAAACATAAGTTACATTTACATATAATTTACTTTAATGATATGGTCTAATGAACATATTATGTCTAGTATATTTTTCCTCTAATAAAATATTTAGGATATTTGCGTTTATATTATAGACATTTTTTAGAAAAGGAAAGATTGCAATCTTTTAAATTGATGTAATAGCTAAATATTAGGAAATCTCACATACGATTTTTATGGAAACTTATATATATTATTTTTTGTAAATTTATTTGTTAATTAAAAATAGAGTGGCATTCACTTGTAATTATTGAGAAAAATTCAGGGTTAAATACTAATTGTATTTTAGTTTTAATAGTTTAGATATATAAAAAAATTGATAGAGAAAATAATAAATATAAAACAATTAAGAGCTATAAAAATCTTGATCATATTAGTATCATAAATATAATTTGGAAACGTGCTTTATTTTATTTTTTTGCTCTTGATTTTGTAGTTGAAAAGATATAATGCAAATACATAGGATGCAAAATATTTTTTAAAAGGACCATAAATATAGCAATGGCACAATTGTTTTTTTATTATTATAAAATTAAAGTGATATACATTTTTTTAGTTTTAATAGAATAGATAAGCATCTGTTTTCAGGGCAAGCGAAAGCAGGAAGATGATGTTTTACAGACGGCCCATGGAAGGTTAAGGACCTGTTTTCAGGGCAAGACTAGTTTAGCATTCTCTCGGGTTGTGATGGATTATTAGGGGCAAGGAATGTACGGGCATGTCTCTCCCCTCTCCATTTGGAGATGGAGGCATTAATATGAGCAATGAAATGTATGAAGAATTTAAGACAGTTTCAGGTTACGTTTGCAACGGATTGTTCTCAATTGTTGAAGAAGGTTTCGGAACCAGAAGAATGATCAGCATTTGAAAGTTACCTGGAAGACATTAAGCTTCTAAGAAGAAGTTTCATCAACTCAGAAATCATTCATGTTCCTAGGACGGCGAACCTTAAGGCGGATAGCTTAGCACACAATGCTCGGAAACAACCGTCTTTCGTCATACATATGGATCCAGAGTTACCATTTTTGGTTAGAGAGTCAACATGAGTCTGTGGATGTTTGCTGTAAAAAAAAAGAAAGAATAGATAAGCACCGAATCTAATGTATTTTCCCTTTGAAACGAAAGGTACTTTGGGTTGTGGGATAGAGGTGTTACTAGGCTTGCGACTATAACCCGGATTCGAATATCCGAACCGGATCAGACCCGAAATGGACCGGTTCGGTTCGCTGTCAGATCTAAGGAATTTAACCGATGGGTAAAGATATGAATATCCATGGGTATCGGGTCGGGTTTGGTTAATACCCGGAACGGTTCGGGTAATCCAATTAATCTGAATTCTCTGTGCAAGAACATGAATCATAGACAATTTTTTCGCTTTCCAAATTTATAACCAGTGATTATATGTCAATTCTTGAAGTTTTATGTATAAATTGCGAAAAAACATGTATCAAAATGATGTTTATATGTCTGAAACATGAAAAGAGGCTGCACAGTCCAGCTCGCTACAACGAGCAGGACAGTTTAGAAAAGAGAGACTCAGAGGAAGAAGATTAAGAAATTTACAAAATTGTCATTCATTAAAGAAAAAAAGGCACCTATAGTGTTCGAACTCGGGTGGACTATTACATTTCAAAGATATTCGGCCGCTGGGACAATTTAACCAATTGTACAATTCAGTCAAAGTATATAAATATATTTACATTTCGGGTTTTACACGAGGTACTCGGAACCGACCCGAAACCGGTGCTATCCGACTTGAAACCCGAACCGAAATCTTCTAAATCCGATAGCGTATAGAATTTATTTATCCGAAAGATCCGGACCCGATTGGGTTTTAACTGAACGTGACCCGAATTTCCGATGTCCGAGGCCTAGGTGTTACACATATATTAGTCCATTTAATAAAAGTATTGGTGATCTCATGATTCACGTGCATTGATTCGAGTTGTCGGATCTGAAACTATTTACCATATTAAATGTTAAGAAGATAAGATTAACATTTCTTTTCCTTTTTTTTTTTGGTAATCAAGACTAACATTTTTTCCTCCGCTATTAATGGGTCTCAAATACTATTTCAACAAAAAAAGTTTTAAATGGCACACTTAGCGGGGGATTTTATGAACATATTATTTAAATTGTTTTCTTAATGCTTATTATATATATCTAAATATTTTTGGTAATTTATTATTGAAACTACTCTAACGACACAGTTAACTATTTTAATTTTTAAAGCAAAAATTATTGAATGGAAACATATATAAGTCGTTAAAAAAAAGAATGGAAACATATTTTAATATCAGTTAGGACAACATACATTTTTACAGCTAGTTTCTTAATTTAAAAATCATATTCTAATCCATTTAATCAAATGACTCACGTGTATGTATTGGTTCTATTTGTCGGATCTCAGTGTCGGTTCCGGCCAGGATAATTGGGAAAGATCAAACCCGAAAGAACCGCTCACATCACAGTAGTAACGTATTGGCACTTTACCCGATATCTGAAGCCACATCCGAATCCGATCCGAAAAACCTAAATCGAAATCCGAACCGAAGTAACAAAATATCCGAATAGATATTAAATTAGGAGATATTGGATATCTGAACCCGAACGGATAATATCCGAATCCGAATGGATATCCGAAGATAACCGAACATATGTATAATTAACCATATATTTCTAGTTTACTTCTCTTATTTTATATAAAATATTTATATTGATACTACGTATACTTTAAGTTAATATGATATACATAGAATTACAGAGAAAATGATTTGCTATTCCATTAAAATGTATGTCAAACTTTTTTATTTCAAGAATTAACAAAAAGTTACATCCAAAATTTAAAAACAATAACTAAATTAATGTCTTTTTTAGTTTCAAAATGTTATGTCCAAATCTATTAACCATTCAATTTATTAAAAATAAATTAAGTGAAAGTTATATTTTAAATATAAAAAAATTGAGAAATGAAAATTTTAATTTTTTTTTCAAAATCTAAATATCCGAACCTGATCCGAAATAACCGAACCCGAACTAAAAATATCCAAATCCGATCAGAAGTACAGAAATACCCGAACGGGTACCTTAAGGCCCACCCCTGCTCTCTCGGTGATATAAATATATTTAGCAAGATAGAGACTCCTATTCAATGTTAAAAAAAAAAAAAAAAGAGACTATCAATGGCGCTAAACGTGATCGAGAACGTCCGAGTCAGGCCTGCTACCAAATCGTCCGATGACTCAGTGGACTCCTTCAGTCTCCCTCTAAACTTCTTCGAGTTACGCTGGATAAAATTCCATCCTAATCAGCGAGTCATCTTCTATAGACACACCGAGTCATCATCCGAGACATTTCACTCTCACATCCTCCCAAAGCTCAAGCTCTCTCTCTCCCATGTCCTCCGCTACTACCTCCCACTTGCAGGCCTCCTCACGTGGGACCCAAAAGATCCAAAGCCGTCCATCATCGTTTCCAAGAATGACACGGTGTCTCTTACTGTAGCAGAGACCGACGCAGACTTCTCCTTTTTAACCAGCAATGGACTACGTCCTGCGAGCCTGTTTCATCCTTTGGTACCTGAGTTAGAAATCTCTGATGACTCGGCGACCCTTCTTTCTGTGCAGATCACGTTGTTCCCGAACCAAGGATTCTGTATCGGCATTGCATCGCACCACTCTGTCAATGACGGAACAACGTCAGCAATGTTTATTAAATCATGGTCTCATATTTGCAGATTGCAAGAAAATAGCAACGCCATGGAGTTTCCTCTTCTTCCGGAGGATCTTACTCCGACGTTTGATCGTACGGTCATCAATATTCCATCCGGACTCGAGTCAAAAATGATCGACTTTTTGTCGTCTCGATCAAAGGACAGCGACAACCTTAAAACCCTGAAGCCACCACCCCTCGATGAGATAAGCTCCGACGTTGTCCGTGTCACTCTTGAGTTAACTTCGGAGAACATAGAGAAACTCCGGGAACGAGTCAGGAACGAATTAGCTCGCTCTCCGCTCGAGCTTCACTTGTCAGCCTTTGTCATCGCGTATGCTTACTCATGGACGTGTGTAGTGAAAGCGCGTGGAGGCAACCCGAACAGACCAGTACGCTTTATTTATACAGCAGACTTTAGGGCTCGTTTAGACCCGCCATTTCCTGCTACATACTTTGGGAGCTGTGTGCTACCCTCAGGCTGGTTCCAGTACGAAGCGGGAACATTTCTGAAAGAAGGTGGTTTTGTTAAAGCAGTCGAAATTCTAAGTGATTCGGTCAAACGTTTAGGTTCGCAAGGGATAGAGTCATTCTTTGAAGACTATGTGCAGAGAGGGAAGAATATTATACCAGATGCACAGGCGGGAAGTGTGGCAGGGTCAACCCGATTAGCGATAAACAGGACAGATTTTGGATGGGGCAGACCTGTTAAAACCGAGTTTGTGTCCATTGACCGCAATGAAGCATTCTCTATGTTGGAAAGGAGGGATGACTCGGGTGGTGTGGAGATTGGAGTGTGCTTGAAGAAGGGCGAGATGAATACTTTTCTTTCTTTATTTAAAGATGGCCTAAGCGATTAGGCTTTAATAGTGAGAGGCCTAAGCATCATCTCCCCAGGCATATCATGGACTACCTTGCCTTGGATCTTTCGTATTATTGTTGTATGGTTCTTATTTCGATTAGTTACTTTTTTTTTTGTTGGGGCTTTAGCAAGACTTTCATTGTAAACTTTCAGTGTCTTTTTATTAGTAACAAAGAGAACTATTAGAGATATCTTGACCGAAAGATGTGTATCTTACGGACCAATAGTGCAAGCCTCTGAAACCCATGAAGACTTTCAAGATTAAAAGAAAAGATTTGAAGAGTAAGTTAATCTCAAGATATTCTTAAAATATTTACATTAAGTGTTTAGGAAAGCTATATATATGCATCATGTATTTTCATATCAAATACAACACAATAAGATATCTATTCTATTATACTTTACATGTATTAGAGCAGTCGATCCTTGTGGATCGATATTAAAGCTTCCGTGTTATAAGTTTTAAACTTTGAAGATGCTTATCATCGCGGTGGTGTTGACGATGATGAATACGAAGATGATCCGGATGATGATGACGTGAAGAAACATACACTTGAAGTAATGATTCACGTGATCTCTAACTAAGTTTAGGGTTTTGTTTTTATTAATGTTAGTGTCTTTTTTAGTTTGGTTTAGAACGGCTGAATGCAAGAATTATCAAAAGTCCTAGTTGGTTTATGAGTTTGTGGTTTCACATGGGTTAATTCTGTTAGAGATTTTCTATAGTTTAGAATTTTCTCAGAGTTTATGTTGTGATTTTCTATAGTTTGAAATTTATTGGTTATAGTTTAACCATTACGGGGGAGATCTAGTAGAACGCTCAAATTCTTAGGTCAGTTTTTTTAGTCCGGTGTATGGACTGCCCAAGTTAAGGACGATTGTTTGTGGAGTTGTAGTTGCGCCCATGGGATGTATTCCCATTGTCAAGACCAAACAAGAGCTGAAGATTTCATCCTTTCTTGTCTAAGTTGAAGTATATTCCCGAAGGAATCTGCTGATTTGTTTTCCTCGACATATAGTGTCCACGGCATACGCGGTCTGCTTTGTGATTGCAGATTTGCGTGTTGCATCCCACGTTTGTCTCGCGGGGGAGTATTAGAGATATGTTGGACCAAAAGATGTGTATCTTACGGACCAAGAATGTAAGCCCGTGAAAAGACCCTCAAGACTAAAAGAAAAGACTTGAAGAGCAAGTTAATCTCAAAATATTCTTAAGGGGATGTATTCAACCGAGAGTTTCAGGTGATTTGTATTAAAATGACAAATCCACTGTTATTGAAACATGAATTTTAAAAACTCATTTAAAATCTACGGTTATTGAATTTGACATTTCTTAAAGTACTCTGAAATCCACTGTTATTGAAAATATTTTAAGTTGTGGAAGCACTCTTAGTCCAGTGGTTTGACAAAGAGTTTATTAATGCTTCTACACCAGGAGGTCTGAGGTTCAAACTCCAGAAAACGCAAATTATGCAGATTATGGAGAAAATGGTTACAAGAGGTCTTCAGCATGATGCATGGCGTATCATCGAATATGGATCTCATAGGGCGGCTCAGAGTGATGCAGTCAGACGTGCATTCTCATATGATGGTAGAACTGTCGGCTGTAAAATCGTCTATGTAATATTTCTCATCGTTGTAATAACATAATTAATCAGACGTTAAAAAAAAAACATTACGTTAATGTTACCACTATATATATGCATCTTGTATTTTCATATCAAATACAACACATTAATATTCATATTCTTTTATACTTTACAAGAACTCCTTGGTCTCTACAAAGTAGATTTAGATATGTAATTTCTCGAGGCAGCTCTGGTGGTTTCTACAGTGTTGGAGCCGTGCTTCTCTTCTTCTTTTCTGGCCATGCTGGGGATGTGACATGCTTAGAGTTTTTACACCTGCAATAATCCTACAAGCACCAAACAATCACAATAGTATTTTGGGATGGGTTTCGAGCGAGTCCATAAGGTTTAAATCAAGCTAACACAAAACAAATTTTGTTTTCTTTGGTTTTAAAGAAATTATGAAATTAAATTAAACTAAAAAGGTAAGAAAACGAATAAAGAACAATGGTTCACAGAATAATAAATGCATAAATATCGATATGTAGGGTAACCGGTTCTAGAAATTCCAGAGTTTTGAGCTTTCATACAAAAACGTTATTGTTTATTCTTCAGCTAGGACACTGCAAAGGATTTCCATAAAGTTCTTTATTTTGTTGATTGTTTGACTCTAATCCGGTTATCCAGACCACCATATGATTAAGTAACATAATGATTTTTTGATGTAAAAAAAAAAACATCAATCACGAATACTGAATAATCCTTTCAAGTTCGTATCTCCAATCACTACACCTAACAAATCAAAATAACTTAAAATTTCAAATGTTACTATAATTTAACGATTAAATTGTTCACAATACTTCACAGTTTGGACACTGAAGGTGACCATACATTACCCATCAAAAACTATATCATGAAACATACGAAGGATATTTTGGTGAGTATACAAGCCCGGCTCATGGCATGGACAAAGTAAGCAAAGGATTAGGACCCAATTTTTTTTTTTTGATAGCCGTAGCCCTAGGCATTCGGGTATTCGGTTCGGTTTCGGGTAGGAACCATTCGGTTCCGGGTATATCGGATAAATTATTCTTATACCCAATATGTACTTATGATATTTCAGTTCGGTTTCGATTCGGTTTCAGGTACCCGTTTAATATATGAATCAAGTACATATATAGAAAATATATTAATTAACATGTTAATCTAAGTGGTCTAGTGGTTACACACTTACATAAATGCCAATCCAACCAAAATTTGAGTCATTAAAGTGCTCGTTTTATAAGTATTTAGGATCTGACTGGTGACCATCCGAGAAACAAGAGGAACGAATAAAAAAGAATGTACGGGAATAAAATAGCAGGAATGAAAAGGAATGGTTGTTTCTTATCAAATTTAACAAGGAATAATTTTGTTCTTTAATTCTCTACAAAAAAAAAGAATGAAAGGGAATAAGAGGGAATTATTATTCCTTGTGAATGGTAATTTTTTTTAGGAACGTTAGGGTATGCATTATTTCTCGCCGTTCTATGGTCACCATTCATACCCTTAACTCTATTTTAATACAAAAATACCTATAATATAAAAGATAACATAAAAGATAATGTGGTCTGGTGGTAATAATATTCTCACTCTTCCCGTCCAAACTGGGTTCGAGTGGGGTTGATGACATTTTACCTTATTATTAGAAAGCTGAAACTTGTTTTTCGGATATTTGGGTATCCGTTCGGTTTTGGTTCTGGTTCGATTATTCGGATATATAAATATAGAAACCATTCGGGTATTTGAAAATTTCGGTTTCGGTTAATTTGGTCTGGTTCCTTTTTTGCCTAGGGCTAACCGTGGTGATCCGGCGACCGAAGTCAACCGATTAATCCCACGAGTCCCGCAGCATCCACATATTCTTACCATTTAAGACAGCTCGGGTGGCCAGCCGTATTGGGGTTTTTATTTCCCTTAAGCGTCACTGGACTACCGCTGCTGGTTAATGTTGTTAATTTATTAGTAAAAAAAAAAATTTGGATATATTTATATTTTGTTTGACATATAATAGAAAATGACACATTTAAAAAAATTGAGTAGGGCATTTAATTTGTTTGAACCGTTGCTGAGAGTATATTAACTAATATCTGATGCTAGTTGGTTATAAAAGAATGCATCTTTAAAAACTGGTAAAGATTTAAATAAAACAATAGAAGTTCCTAGCTGATGCGTGCATGAACCAATGATAAAGAGATGGACAAGCCATTGCTTTAACCGGATAGACAAGTGCATGAAAAGGAAGGATCAAACAACCCGAGCGAGGACCAAAGGGATACGAGATAAGGTTTGTGGCTTTTGTGAAGAAGATGAACTAAAAGGAAGAAATGGAAGAAAAGAACTAAAGCCATCGGTTTGGACTTGTCTTTCGGCCTTATAAGAAAAAACTCCATCGAAACTTGACGAAAGTGGGCCGATCATTCTTTGGGCCAACAACTTTCTTGGATGATCAAACACTTCACTCATTCAACCTAAAGATCCATCTGTTCGACCTATTCACCCATTCAGCTAAGAAGGTTGATCGACCGAGCAAGCGAGTAGACGAAGGGTTGGTCTTCAAACAAAGCGTGTTTTTCCTATTCAAACCGAATAATCAGTCTTAGTCTTCGGTCAAGTATTTAGTTTAGTACTTTCCTTTGTTTTCCTCATTGCATTGCAGGAGGTTACTGGGAGATGAATTTGTGTAGAATTAGTGAATTTTGAGAGTTAATAAATTTTAAAAAGTTATGTGGATTGTGAAAATTTATATACATTGACTTATGAAATTTGATCATAACTGTTTTAGATTGATATAGATTTTCATGAATTTGTATTACCCCTTTTCTATATTTTTTTGTAAAATAAATATAGAATCTATTTATTTTCTAAATCATATAGCAGGATTATTTATTTTTTCTTTTAAACTAAAAAGAAAATAATACTAATACATATAAAATTGAACAATTTTCTTAAATAGTCATTTTAAAAGATTTTGTCACAAAAAGAGCATTAAAAAAATGACCAAAAGAAGTTTCATTAAAAAAGTAAAAGACTATTTTACCTCTTGCTATATAGATGTATAAGTAATAAAAATAATAAAAAGTTGTTTAATATAATTTCGAATTATATGTTTTCAAATTCGAACATTTTTATTATTTTCTATTTTTTATAAAAAATATTTTTTTCGAATTTTCTTTTTGAAATTCGAAAATGTTTTTTGAAACTGTTTAAAAAAATATTTTAAAATTATTAAGATTTGTAAATGTAATTATTAATATTTATATTAAAATATAATATTTTTAAAAATAATTATGTATTCAAAAATGTAAAAGTTTATAAATGTAATGAATTATAGTTTTGAACATATAATTTGGATTTAAGGTGCAATAGATATTTGGTAAAAATAATTATTTTGTTTTCTAGTTTTTCATCACAATTTGGATTTACAAATCTTAATAAATGTAATGAATTATAGTTTTGAACATATAATTTGGATTTAAGGTGCAATAGATATTTGGTAAAAATAATTATTTTGTTTTCTAGTTTTTCATCACAATTTGGATTTACAAATCTTAATAAATGTAATGAATTATAGTTTTGAACATATAATTTGGATTTAAGGTGCAATAGATATTTGGTAAAAATAATTATTTTGTTTTCTAGTTTTTCATCACAATTTGGATTTACAAATCTTAATAAATGTAATGAATTATAGTTTTGAACATATAATTTGGATTTAAGGTGCAATAGATATTTGGTAAAAATAATTATTTTGTTTTCTAGTTTTTCATCACAATTTGGATTTACAAATCTTAATAAATGTAATGAATTATAGTTTTGAACATATAATTTGGATTTAAGGTGCAATAGATATTTGGTAAAAATAATTATTTTGTTTTCTAGTTTTTCATCACAATTTGGATTTACAAATCTTAATAAATGTAATGAATTATAGTTTTGAACATATAATTTGGATTTAAGGTGCAATAGATATTTGGTAAAAATAATTATTTTGTTTTCTAGTTTTTCATCACAAGGATTTTGAAAATCACATGGATAGATATGATATTTTGAAAGTTGAATCTTATGAGTAAAAATGAATAGAATTCATCTCCCAATAACACTAGATTTAGTTAGAATTAGAGAATCAATAATAACTAAACTTTTTGAATAATAAGAGATTTGAATGGATTTTGAAAATTCTTAAAACATTAACAGTGGATTATACTAAGATTTTTGAAATCCAAGAACCAATAACAAGGGATTCTTAAAATTTTCAAAATTCATGAGAATTCACTTACCAATAACCCACCCCCCTAAAATACAAAAGGCCTATGTATAGCTAGAAAAACTGCTTTTGATGATTTTAATGAATACTGAGCGCAAACTCTTTTGTTCTTTTGTGAGAAATCTTTGGTAGTTAGTGTGTCATATCTAGCAATTGACTTGGTAATGTCAGTGTGTCATATCTACATGAAGTCATTATAGAATGAATCATAAGACTATTAATCCACAAGATTCTATGTGACCTTTCGACTCTGTTAGTCCCTTCTACTGATGATCTATCCACTGACCATCTAGCAAGTGCATTTCCGTATGCCGTTTATTAATACCAGTCTACCGAGAAAACTTAACAGCACATGAATTCATTGATTATCACCATTCTAGTTATGGAAATACTCAAACATAGGGTGCATAAAGTAGACATAGATGAAGTCGTAGATAAACTCTATTAAGAGATAAATTATTCATAGACAAACGAATTCTTGAATTTTACATTAACACTTCCTTTAAACACTCATGTAACTGATGATGCACGAATAATCTGCAAACAGAATTAGAAAACAAAAACTCATTTTAACAACAAAAGAAAAAAAAGTATTCATATTTGATTTCTCTACATAGTTATCCAATTTTCTTAAAAATAAACCACTATTTGAGATAACTATTTCAACAGAAATTCTAGAGAAAGTAGACATCGTGAAAGAATAATAAAAATGGTAGGGAGAAATGAGAGAATTGCGGTGTAACTACCGCCACTTAGATTCAATTCAGGCTGGAAGGAACTATTTACATAATTAGTGTTTTTTACGAAACCATATGGATTTCTCCGTCAAAGAATCGTCCATTTGCTGAGGACTGTATGAAGGGATCCATGTTTGTTTCGCCAACCGAGTTGATGTACATGTGTTCATCATGTAGAATATTTTTTTTTTTTGCTAGAGCCGATGAGACCATTTTATTTCATTTGCCTTTTTGGGACTATCGGGGAACGATACGTCAGATGTTTCTGACGGTGGCCTGGTTGTTGGCCCACCAAAGTTGGCTGGTAGGAACATGAGGTGAATATTTTAACAAATCTCTCGAGTCGAAGTATCGCGCATTTCAGATGGTGGTACATATTCTTATGACGGCGACATTCTAACTGTAGGATGTGAAGTGGGTCTGTCTAGACTTCTCGATAGAAAGCCGAATCAGTGTATATGTAATTCCATAAATGGTGTCTCCTAATAGTTGTTGTGTTTAACTAATCTATCTTTAGGTATGTATGCGCTTTATTTTTATCGTACCAATGTTTATCTGAGATATAGTGTTTGAATTGTTAAGGTGTAGTTGTATGTTATAAATTTGGGCTGCTTGTTTCACTCAACTGGCTGACATTATATATCCTTGATCATGTTTTGTCATTCTTAACCGGTAGTCGTCGTCAGCATCGTAGGGAAGGATTCTCTCTCTAGGACCATGTTTCTGCATAGCAAGTCTTCTACGATATTTGTTGGACAAACTGGATTCTGAGGTCAAATCATGTTTCCTTGATAAAAAACACTCCAGAGAAAGACGACTGATTTTTTGTCTTATATATGATCAAATTGATGAAATGGCTAGAAATACATAGTAATAATATGATCGTCTTTCTTAGCCTGATCGTCTTATCCTAATATTTTTTTGTGTTTAACTAATCTATCTTCAGGTATATATGCATTTTATTATTAGGAAAGTTTACTTAAACAACACACAATTTTAGGACTTATTATCAAAACCATACAAAACTTTTTTTTATTACTGGCATTTTCTAAGGCCACCTCCAAAGGGGTTTTTTAAAAGAGGTTCTTAGAAAAAAACCAAAAAAATAAATGAAAAATGAAATAAAAGCACATAACCGGTTCTAATTATGGCATTTTTAGAACTAGCCCATAAGTGTCCTTTTTCTATTGGCTAATTGATTTGTCCATGTCTCTCTCTTCGTCGATGTTTTCCACGGAAGAGTTTTCTATCTTCCTCCTCCAATCCCAATCACTCCATCTTCTCTGTGGCTTCTGATCGCGATCTCCTTCTTGGTAAGTCTTCAGCTTCTTTCTCTTTCCTCTGTATTCTCGCCGTTTGTTCTCTCTTCATCGCTTGGAATCATCCAGAAAATGTTGTTAGGTTGATTTTTTTTCCTCTGTAGCACCCAGCTCGTGTTAAAGAGATATTTCCATCGTATTTCTTCATAAAGCTTTGTCCTTTCTATGGTTAATGTGGTGAAAGTGAAGACATTTAGTTTGGATTCTGTTATGGGGTCAAAATCTCATGAAATGAAACTGCATAAGTCTTATTAGGTGATAAAAAGACTTTTTTTTGGCGTGGCAAGGAGTGAAATGGCTCTTATACAATTTTGAAGCTCGTGTGTTGTTGCTCAGTGGGGGATTCGTCGTCCTCAGGTTGCAGTTAAAGCTTCTTTTTATCCAACCAGATTGGAATCTCACCTAGACAAGTGAAAATCTTTACTTTACCATAGTGTAGTTGAAGAAAATTTGATTTGTTTAGATTGTCTATCTTTCCATTTCACAGGAGTATATATATTTATTCTAAATTTTGTAGTTTCACTGCTTTATAGAGTTTTATATATCTGAAAGGCTAATGGA
>NW_013617432.1:102433-110960 GCF_000695525.1 Brassica oleracea var. oleracea | reverse complement strand
ATAAATGTAATGAATTATAGTTTTGAACATATAATTTGGATTTAAGGTGCAATAGATATTTGGTAAAAATAATTATTTTGTTTTCTAGTTTTTCATCACAATTTGGATTTACAAATCTTAATAAATGTAATGAATTATAGTTTTGAACATATAATTTGGATTTAAGGTGCAATAGATATTTGGTAAAAATAATTATTTTGTTTTCTAGTTTTTCATCACAAGGATTTTGAAAATCACATGGATAGATATGATATTTTGAAAGTTGAATCTTATGAGTAAAAATGAATAGAATTCATCTCCCAATAACACTAGATTTAGTTAGAATTAGAGAATCAATAATAACTAAACTTTTTGAATAATAAGAGATTTGAATGGATTTTGAAAATTCTTAAAACATTAACAGTGGATTATACTAAGATTTTTGAAATCCAAGAACCAATAACAAGGGATTCTTAAAATTTTCAAAATTCATGAGAATTCACTTACCAATAACCCACCCCCCTAAAATACAAAAGGCCTATGTATAGCTAGAAAAACTGCTTTTGATGATTTTAATGAATACTGAGCGCAAACTCTTTTGTTCTTTTGTGAGAAATCTTTGGTAGTTAGTGTGTCATATCTAGCAATTGACTTGGTAATGTCAGTGTGTCATATCTACATGAAGTCATTATAGAATGAATCATAAGACTATTAATCCACAAGATTCTATGTGACCTTTCGACTCTGTTAGTCCCTTCTACTGATGATCTATCCACTGACCATCTAGCAAGTGCATTTCCGTATGCCGTTTATTAATACCAGTCTACCGAGAAAACTTAACAGCACATGAATTCATTGATTATCACCATTCTAGTTATGGAAATACTCAAACATAGGGTGCATAAAGTAGACATAGATGAAGTCGTAGATAAACTCTATTAAGAGATAAATTATTCATAGACAAACGAATTCTTGAATTTTACATTAACACTTCCTTTAAACACTCATGTAACTGATGATGCACGAATAATCTGCAAACAGAATTAGAAAACAAAAACTCATTTTAACAACAAAAGAAAAAAAAGTATTCATATTTGATTTCTCTACATAGTTATCCAATTTTCTTAAAAATAAACCACTATTTGAGATAACTATTTCAACAGAAATTCTAGAGAAAGTAGACATCGTGAAAGAATAATAAAAATGGTAGGGAGAAATGAGAGAATTGCGGTGTAACTACCGCCACTTAGATTCAATTCAGGCTGGAAGGAACTATTTACATAATTAGTGTTTTTTACGAAACCATATGGATTTCTCCGTCAAAGAATCGTCCATTTGCTGAGGACTGTATGAAGGGATCCATGTTTGTTTCGCCAACCGAGTTGATGTACATGTGTTCATCATGTAGAATATTTTTTTTTTTTGCTAGAGCCGATGAGACCATTTTATTTCATTTGCCTTTTTGGGACTATCGGGGAACGATACGTCAGATGTTTCTGACGGTGGCCTGGTTGTTGGCCCACCAAAGTTGGCTGGTAGGAACATGAGGTGAATATTTTAACAAATCTCTCGAGTCGAAGTATCGCGCATTTCAGATGGTGGTACATATTCTTATGACGGCGACATTCTAACTGTAGGATGTGAAGTGGGTCTGTCTAGACTTCTCGATAGAAAGCCGAATCAGTGTATATGTAATTCCATAAATGGTGTCTCCTAATAGTTGTTGTGTTTAACTAATCTATCTTTAGGTATGTATGCGCTTTATTTTTATCGTACCAATGTTTATCTGAGATATAGTGTTTGAATTGTTAAGGTGTAGTTGTATGTTATAAATTTGGGCTGCTTGTTTCACTCAACTGGCTGACATTATATATCCTTGATCATGTTTTGTCATTCTTAACCGGTAGTCGTCGTCAGCATCGTAGGGAAGGATTCTCTCTCTAGGACCATGTTTCTGCATAGCAAGTCTTCTACGATATTTGTTGGACAAACTGGATTCTGAGGTCAAATCATGTTTCCTTGATAAAAAACACTCCAGAGAAAGACGACTGATTTTTTGTCTTATATATGATCAAATTGATGAAATGGCTAGAAATACATAGTAATAATATGATCGTCTTTCTTAGCCTGATCGTCTTATCCTAATATTTTTTTGTGTTTAACTAATCTATCTTCAGGTATATATGCATTTTATTATTAGGAAAGTTTACTTAAACAACACACAATTTTAGGACTTATTATCAAAACCATACAAAACTTTTTTTTATTACTGGCATTTTCTAAGGCCACCTCCAAAGGGGTTTTTTAAAAGAGGTTCTTAGAAAAAAACCAAAAAAATAAATGAAAAATGAAATAAAAGCACATAACCGGTTCTAATTATGGCATTTTTAGAACTAGCCCATAAGTGTCCTTTTTCTATTGGCTAATTGATTTGTCCATGTCTCTCTCTTCGTCGATGTTTTCCACGGAAGAGTTTTCTATCTTCCTCCTCCAATCCCAATCACTCCATCTTCTCTGTGGCTTCTGATCGCGATCTCCTTCTTGGTAAGTCTTCAGCTTCTTTCTCTTTCCTCTGTATTCTCGCCGTTTGTTCTCTCTTCATCGCTTGGAATCATCCAGAAAATGTTGTTAGGTTGATTTTTTTTCCTCTGTAGCACCCAGCTCGTGTTTAAGAGATATTTCCATCGTATTTCTTCATAAAGCTTTGTCCTTTCTATGGTTAATGTGGTGAAAGTGAAGACATTTAGTTTGGATTCTGTTATGGGGTCAAAATCTCATGAAATGAAACTGCATAAGTCTTATTAGGTGATAAAAAGACTTTTTTTTGGCGTGGCAAGGAGTGAAATGGCTCTTATACAATTTTGAAGCTCGTGTGTTGTTGCTCAGTGGGGGATTCGTCGTCCTCAGGTTGCAGTTAAAGCTTCTTTTTATCCAACCAGATTGGAATCTCACCTAGACAAGTGAAAATCTTTACTTTACCATAGTGTAGTTGAAGAAAATTTGATTTGTTTAGATTGTCTATCTTTCCATTTCACAGGAGTATATATATTTATTCTAAATTTTGTAGTTTCACTGCTTTATAGAGTTTTATATATCTGAAAGGCTAATGGAGTTGTGTTTATCAACAAGTATATATATTAACGTTCTCCTTCTTAATTTATTGAATAATGATGATGGTTCTACTTATTGAATAATGATGATGGTTCTTTGGATATCAAGAAGTGCAGCAACGTGGGAGACGCTGGAGTTTCCTCTGTGGCCAAAGCTTGTGCGTCTTCGCTCAAGACGCTCAAGTTGCTAGACTGTTACAAAGTTGGGGATGAATCTGTATCCTCCCTGGCTCAGTTCTGAAAGAATCTGGAGACTCTGATCATCGGTGGATGCAGAGACATCTCTGATGAGTCAATTATATTAATGGTGGATTCTTATAGTGTTGACTGCAGGGAATGCACTAACTTGTTGGTGGACTCTGCTCATTGTCATCTTGGACGACTGAGTTTTGAGTAGTGATCTTGAATAAGAATCTTGAGAGAGATTGTGAGGGATGGTGATGATGAAACCTGTGTGGTGTCATGGATGGGGTCATCAAGTCGCATAGATAAAGCTACTTTCTTTGGTGTTAAAAAGCAATGAATGAGAAGAAGATCAAGCATATGCTCTTTTTTTGAAATCAAGGTTTTACAATATATTTTAGTTCAATAACTGATAAAATGTGTTAGTATTTTTGTTTGAGTTTGCTTTTCCAAATTTCAAAAACAATTCAGCAGTGCAAAAGTAATTTCAATCATTTCTCTTAAAATTTTATAGATGTTAATGTTATTTACAAATTGATTGATCGTTTTATATAAAATTATATATCAAATCACATGTTAAAGTTATACGTAAAAATAATTATAATTTGTTTTAAAATTTCTAATTATAATTTGTATTTCTATTTTAAATATGTTTTTATGTTATATTTGTTTAAATTTTATGAAATCCAATAATTTATAAGTTTTGTAAATTTTAAATTTAATAATTCAACTTCAAAAAAAAAAATTTTAAGAACCTCAAAGGGGTTCTCCCATTGGGCCTTGACAAAATTAATTATATTAACAAGGGTTCTAAATTTCATAAAGTACACAATTAATAATTAAATTAATCATTAGAACCCATTAAGGGCTCTAACCAATGGACATGCTCTAAGCGTGTCCTTTTATTACGTTGAAACAAAAAATATATTTACAAGACTGCCATTACTTTTTAGTGCCACGTAAGCAAAAACCCAGTGCCACGTAGGAAATCGCTGACGTGTATTAATGAACTCAGCCGTAAAGTGATACAGCGACATTGACGGCTGAGTTATGGGTATGTTGCAGCAGAGTTAAACAACGCGGCTGATTTATTAGAATCGGGCTGACTTAGTAATGTAAATCACCTGTCAGTGATGGCTGATTTACAGAAATTGGGCTGATTTATGAGTTAACGGCTGACTTCCGAACAAAAGTTACAGATAATTTATACATTGGCGGGCTGATTTTTCAAAAAAATTGGCTGAGTTGTAGTTAATACACGGCTGAGTTATGTTTATCGGACTGAGTTAATGATCATCGACTAGCTGAGTTATTAAATTTACGACTGGGAGGTAGTTAGAGTTGAGTTATGTATAATCAGCCATGATTGGCTGGATAAACAGTAAACTCAGCCTAATCACTGCTGATTTATTAACGAAAGATTAATTACTAGAATAACATTCATTTAACGGCTGATTTATTTGACTACTAGTGGTGTGTCCGCGCTTCGCGCGGATTGTTATACATTTTTTAAATGTTGTATTGCTGTGGAACTTGATGAGCACGAGCTCGGCAATGGCTTAATTGTATTGACATTTGTCGGTTTTTGAGATTATTGAGTGAAAGTTTGTGAGTTGTTGTGATTTGTGGTAGGCTGGCTATGGAAGCAGATGGTGTTTTCTCAGTAGTTTCTTGAGTGTGTTAAGGCCGTTGTATGGCAGAAAGTGGTTTTTGTTATTACTTAACTAACATTTGACCACATGGGTTAAAGGCCGTTGTATGACCACAGATGGTGTTTTCTCAGTAGTTTCTTGAGTGCGTTAAGGCCGTTGTATGGCAGAAAGTGGTTTTTGTTATTACTTAACTAACATTTGACCACATGGGTTAAAGCGGTGTGAAAGGAATGTGTGATGGCTGTGTTTTTTAGAAATGTAATTTGTTAATTTGGTGGGGGTGGTGTAGATGAGTTTTTTTTTTTGTGCAAATGTTAAATCGTCCAAGTTGTTTTTGTAAAGGTCCAAGTGTTTACTTGCAACCTATTTGTGAAAGGGTTTATTGTCTTATTCTGTTTGAACATTTTTTTGGGCCGGCAGCAGTATCGCATTGTCCCTTAGCAAAGGAAACTGAAGTACCATTTTTGTGGTGAATAACATGTGAGACTTAGCGAAAAAAATATTGGGGAGGCAGTTTTAGCAATGAATAGAAAAATATGGGTTGAGGTGACGAGAGCGGGAGTCGAAGCTGATTTTCTTTATTTAGTAGCTATGAATCTCCGCAGCTAATGGTAGTAGTAGCAGTTGCGGCAGGGTTCTTCATGTCCTTGGATGTTGCAGATTTTTGGAAGTCTTTGTGGTCTGAGGTATTCCTCATAATGCTAGTGACTCCTTTTTCTGATTCAGCTGAGTGTGATGTGTATATTCGACCATCACATAATTGTTGTTGGCAGCAGTGGTGAGTTATTCAAGATCGTTAATCAATAGCTTACACTTTAAGAAAGCTGTTCTCGGCTTGAGTTTCATGGTTAAAGTAGAAGTGGTGCCGGAGGTAGTGTTGAGGAAGAGGTGTCTTGTAGTCAGACATAAGGCTAGCATTAGAGTTGTCGTTATGATGTTTTGTAAAGTGAGTATTAACAACAACATTATAGTTACCTCCTACTAATTTAGGGTTAATGTTTGTAGCAACCAAGACCTTTGGATTCCCACCAATACACATTAATTTCTCATGTATAAGACTTGCTCCCATATCAAACACACTAACGCACATAGTATTTACTTTACAGAGATGGATGAGGTTCAAAATATTTTTTCCGACATCTAATCACCTAACAATAAAACATTAGAAAGGAGTTGCAAATCTATGTTACATGTCTACTCGGATTGTTAGCATCATACGTTTGATGATGTGAGTTTCACCATTTTAAGTGCTTTATGTGACTTTACCAATGATATCTAGCACTTAAGTTGTTAAAATTTTAAGCCTAACATGGAAAATCAAAACATAAAAAAGAAAATGTGACGCCGAAGTTATAATTGTGATACAGTAGAAACTGTATAAATAATACTCAATAAATTAATAAACACAGTAGATTAATAAAATTTTTCGGTTCCAAGTTGGGACGGTACAACATGACACAAATCGATAAAATAATAAGATAATTATTATTTAGAAAATCTCATGTAAGTATATGGCCTCCCATTAGAAATATAAATTAATATTTCTTATTTAGGCAATTTTCTCAAATATTTTTTTTTAAGTTTTTGTTGCAAAAATAATCCCCGAGGAAAATGACCAAAAAAGTTTCTTTTTATTTTGAAAATTTTAATATTTATTTTTTATCTTTTTTAAATTTGAAATCCTATTTTCAAAACTCCACCCCTTAACACTAAACTCTAAGTCTAGATTAGTTAACCCTAAGACTATTTTTGTGACAAAAACTTATTTTGGTTATTTTTCTGTATTTTTAAATACTTAAACATATTTTGATAGTATTTAGTCACATTAAATTATCTCTATATTTTTAAACACTTAAATATATTTTGATAATATTTAGTAATATTATATTAAAAACTACATCTGATTTCTATGAAATACATTTTATATACAGGAAATAATATAGTAAAAACAATATAAATGTCAAATTTCAAAAGTTTAGTTAATGTAAATTTTAATTTTAAAATTTCAAATCAACCATTTTCTTATTTTATAGAAAATAATTTTTAAATAGAAAACTCTAAAGAAAGAAAATTTGTAAATTTATAACTCTTTAAATTAATAAAATACTGTAGTCTCAATTTTATTAATTTATGAGTTTTTAATGTACATACCGGGCATTTCAATGTTTGTGTTGTTCATAGCCATGCAGTGTTCATATTTGCGAAATCTAAACTTCTCTGTTGGGTTGCTAGTGAGAGGCTCTGTGATCTAAAGGAACTTGGTGTGCTCGGAGAATTATGCATAGCATAACTCACTATAACATACATCAAACTATATGTTGGAGTGCCGTGGTTCTATGGTGTATTGGTTAGCACATTGGACTTTGAATCCAGCGACCTGGGTTCGACTAACCGGCAGGACCCTTTGTAAGCCATTTTATCTTTAACCAGCGGCTTTGGGCTAGTGGTACTTGAGGGGAAAACCCCCAATACGGTACCCGCAGTTCGAGTCCCGCTGGCCATCCGGGCTAGGGTTAAATCCCAAGAATACGTGGAGTGCCGTGGGCCTCGCGGGAATAGTCGGTTGACCACGGTCGTCGGAAACCCGCGGTTACCTAAAAAAAAAAAAAAAAAAAAAAAAAAAAAACTATATGTTGGAGTGGACGTTAACTTTGACAATTGACATGGTTAAAACTTAAAAAAAAATTAAAGTAAAGATAATCACTCTCTATATTGCATATTAAAAGAAGACATCTATTGATATAAAACCTTGATCGCAACTCCACCATATGTAAAGAAGACATCTACTAATTTCCATTGATTCCTGCAACTTTCTTCTTCCTTTTTTCTCTTTCTCTTCATATTTGTTTTTGACGAACAGTGCCCATCGTCTAATCCCTTTTTAGTTTTACCTTTTCTCTCTCCTACCTTTACTTTGTTCCCACACAATTTCTCATTTTTCTCTTCCCCAACTTAAACCAAAAGAAATAACTCAATATGCTATTTTTTTAGTGGTGTTCGTATTGAAAGAAAGCCTATAATCCATAGTTATGCTGTCTAGAAATTAGAGAAAAATAAGCTTAATACTTTCATTTTATCAACTGAGATTGAATATAAAGATAATAGAAGACGATGCACTAAACATTTGCATGATAAACTCCACAAAACAATTATTCTCACGTTAAGCAGTATGTACTGCATAATTGATTTCGTGTTGTGTATCTTGAAAAGATGAACAATATGACACTTACGGAGTAAGTAAATAGTCAATCAAGCACTCTTTTGCTTTGCCTGCCCAATTCAAATATCCATAGATTCATAATTAGCACTCTAATCTGAAACAAAGGAAAGAAGCCAATAAAGTTTGTTATGGTCAAAACGGTTGATACTATTTATATCTTTCAACAAAACTAAGAAACTTTTAAGTTTCCCTGGTCATTGAAATAAACGTAAAGCGTCAATATATTGGTATTCTGAAGATGAGATATAGTCTCTACTTCTCATTTGAGAAGATCTTCAATTTGAGATTGTTAAAGCTGGGTCCAGGCAAGAATCTTTAGGGCGACAATGTGGTTATATTTTTCATATTTGCATATATATATATATATATATATATATATATAT
>NW_013617432.1:99597-100918 GCF_000695525.1 Brassica oleracea var. oleracea | reverse complement strand
ACCCGGATGGCTCCTTCTTCAGGTGCTTGCAATGGACTTCTTGGATCACCTAGGAAGCTCACTCAACTCCCCTCCTCAAGCTTGGCCCAATCTAGGTTCAAGCTTGAAGTGAGCTTCAGTGAGACTTCACACCAGTGGCGACATATCACACTAGTAACCACTCTCCATTGCACACACAATGGGCAACAAGTCTTCCTCTTATACTCGGATGGATGGTGAGCAAAGAACACATCTTGTGAACCTGAAACATCACTCAAACTCCAGCAAAGATAAGACACAATAGTATTGGGATCAATCCTTGATTAATCATCAAGTTTGATTCCCAATATCACAAGCATTGCAACAGATTAAACAAGTCATTTTCAATTTCTATTGCAAGCAAACTCTCTAAGCACAAGCATGATCATAACAGATTCAATACAAGCTACTTAGGCAATTTTTAAAACTCCTTAATCTGCAACTTAGACATGAATCTAATGCATCAATATAAGGCAGCAACAAGACAATATGCAACAACTTTCAATTCGGTTTCAATCCATGTATGCAAGCAGATTCAATCAATCGCAACAAGCATCACTATGAACCGGAGTTAAGCAATACTATCATCAAACAACATCAGATAATGCAACACCTTAATCAGTTTCACTTCATGAAAGCTATCAGGTTTAGACAAACTTCTAACTCCCTAACAGACATTCATTATGAACCGGGGCAAGCATTTTCATTTCTCAACATCAAACAAGACTCTTTAAGTATCCTGGAACAGATTCTAAACATTTCATGTCTAGCAATCTTTAAACACATCCTCAGGTTTTTAAATCACAACACCACATCACAATCAGTTTAATATAATTTTCAGTTCAAATACTCAAGCTTTATACAAGAGAAAGAGATTTCCTTACAGCCAAGGAACTAGTGTTAGTTCCTTGAAACTCCTTAGTACATGGCAAGATCTGAGCTGTTGGTGTCGACCCCAACATCTCCTTCTTCCATGGAACTTCCTCTTGAACCCACCATGTCAAAGAGACCACCTTTCTTCATGAGAATCACCATGAGACTCGCCTGGATCTGGTTTGTTGAAGAGGCTAGCTAGACCGCTTCATAACCTTTGCTTCCAAGGCCTTCTTTCTTCAAGGGTGGACATGAGAACGTGGAGAACAACCAGAGACAGCTACTGGACGCCATGTATGAGCCCACCTTCTTCTTGGAGAGGTTTTACAGCAGGCTGAACATGAAGCTTCTTCTTGGTTTGGAAATGACATGGCAGAAGCCTTGAGCTTAGCGGAAGCAAGAACCAAGTTCAGATGAACCTGGCTCTGAT
>NW_013617432.1:94433-98563 GCF_000695525.1 Brassica oleracea var. oleracea | reverse complement strand
AATGGACAAGATGGATCGATGTGTGTTTGGTCCAAAAGGTGCTTTACCTTTTGGCCAGTCCAAGACAGCCTGTCACCAGCTCTCCCACGTTCCACTTGCTCCCAATATCATGTGACTTCACTTCTGGATAAGGAAGAAGTCCCTAAACTTGCACAACTTCAAATCTGGTCGAACCGGGAACTCTGGTACGGACCTCCTGTCCGTACCTCGCCCTATTTTTGCACACCCTCTCCAATCTTCACAAATGGTTGATCCAGACATGAATTGGGTCGCCCTAAGTTTGTACGGTCCGTACGGTGCCGTACCGTCTGAACCCCCGGGACGCCCTATCTTTGCACCATCACCCAATTCTCTCCAAATGGTGTCTAAGTCTCTCATGGACTTAAACCCTATCTTTGCACAGCCTTCATGACACTTCTTGACTTCTCTAAACCCTCATGAAGCCTTGATAGATAATCTCTTAAGATCTTGTCCCTATCTTTGCACCAGACCCAAACTCTTCCATACTTCTCCTTTGGCTCCATTTCTTTCTTCAAGTCAACAATAACCATGTGAGATCAAAACAAATGTTTGGCTTCTAGAACAACAAACTCGTACAATGACAAATAATGAATGAAAGGTATACTGACCCATATACTTTCACCCATGATCAGAAAGTCATTGTCTCCATTCAAAGATTAAGTTTTTTACATGGAAAAAATTGGTTTACTTATGTGATAAGCCAAGGTTGAAGTGGAAGGAAGATGGAAGAAATCAGGACCAGTGATAAGAGTCTAAAATAACAAATTAAGTCCCACATTGGAGAATTAGACAAGGAGTGTCTAATATATAAAGAGATGTCCAACTCTAATTAGTACGAGGTCTTTTTGGAAAGAAAACCAAAAATAAAACCATGCGGGCTTGCCTAAGGCCCAAAGTGGACAATATTGTACTAAAGTTGGACACGGGATTTCACAATCCCAACAATTGGTATCAGAGCGGTTGACGAGAAATCTGCAAGAAGACCAAAATACCCTTCGAGTAGGAACGGGACCCGTCGAGTTAGGATTGGGAGGTGTGTGTGGCAGATATCAAGTCAAAAAGATTCTGGAAGTCAATTGTGGGACACGAGATGAATGTGATCCTTAGTTTGAGGGGGAGAATGTAAGATAACAAATTAAGTCCCACATTGGAGAATTAGACAAGGAGTGTCTAATATATAAAAAGATGTCCAACTCTAATTAGTACGAGGCCTTTTGGGAAGGAAACCAAAAATAAAACCATGCGGGCTTGCCTAAGGCCCAAAGTAGACAATATTGTACTAATCAGAGAATAAAGAGTTGGACACGGGATTTCACAATCCCCAACAAAGAGTAGGTCATAGTTGCAAGCTTTAGTCCTTTTGAATATCATCTTCACGCATCTTTCTCAGCTTTTAGTTTCCAAGTGCATACCAAAGCTCTCGAATAAATCAAAGGATAGATTCAACTATAGTGGTTCCAAAGCGTTTCCATATATAGAGAGTTTAAAAGATAAAAGTTTTGAATGTATTTTACCTTATTGTTGATGCAGAGTTGTCCATCGCTCCAGCTTTCTTCAGCGGTAACAGAACGATCAAGATAGTTGATGAAATTGACTTGCAAAGCCTAAGCTAAGAGAGATATTGTGAAGACACAGTTTCTCACTAGGAATGTTCTTGTACATTTTTCTATTACATACTCCTCAATTTTGTTTCATTAACAATCTATGGAGCACAAACTCAAAAATCAGATATACATAAATCTAACACAGCAAAGAACACAATGTTGCTGATAGATCAGTACCAAATCCAACAATGCCCTGAATCCAATAAGACAAAGCCAAATCAAAAGCTGAATGGATAATCAAGAACAATAATACTAACCCAAAACACAGGCAGGTAAAACATGTGAAGGATTCAAAAATAGATATCGCTCATTAATAGGAGTGTTGACGAAACGTTGTGAAGTGGGATGCCGGGATTGAAGGACATAAAGGAGAGACTTAATTATATGGTATGACTGTCAAGGAGGGGCGTTACTATGGTGAGGCGGTGAGACTTTCATAAGAGGAGGAAGATCAATCGTGAGAATAGGAAAACCGTGCATGTGTCTAAAAGACGAAAGCCCAGCAAAGTTTGAAATTGAATATGTAAGAAGTTTTAAACCAAATATTTGTAAGCCCACTACGTAAAAACAAATAGATAAAACTTGAGGTGCATGATGACAGGTGTCACAATTAGGAGTATGCAATGCTGAGGTGGGTCGAGGAGACTGGAGAAAACTCAATTTTATTGTAATAGATAGATAGATAGAAGATAGATACGGTTGACTTAATATTTTCCAGCCTAATTACGACTGATTTATTGGCGAAATATTAGTTACTGAAATAATATTCACGTTGAAGCTGACTTATGTTGTACTTCACCTTTATTATACAACAAAAATAAGTTTGTAAGTAATTGCATTTTCATAATTATTATTTTGATAACAAAGAACTTAGGGGTAAAGCATGAATGAAATTAAAACTAGTAATTAAAATAACACTAGATTATGACCCGCGTTCAAACGTGAATTACGTTTTTTAATTACAAAATAATTAAAATATACTTAATTTTTATTAACTTATTAGATAATATGTTTGGTTACATTGATTTTTTATTTTTTATTTTCTTAAAATTTATTTGTAATCATGTTTTAATTGGTGACAAAAAAAATTTAAATTGTTTTCGTAAATGATATGGGAAATAGTTTTATTTTTTTTATAATTAATAATTGTGTTATATAATGTTTAATATTATTTATTGCGTAGGGATAATAATATTATTAATTTATATAGTTAAAAACTAATATATATCATTTAAATTTTTTGTACATACTGCATTATTATCACAATTAATAAATCACAACGTAAATGGATTGGGCTAATTGGATTTATAAGGTTTAGTTTGTTTGCTTTATATTATAAGATTTATTCCTCTTATATATTTAACCGATTCACTCAGATAATGGATTTTAGAAACATAAAATATTTTTTTGGAATATAGGATCGGAGGTTAGTTAGAAATAAATAATGGATATTCTCAAATTTGCTTCCTTAACATTAGTTAAAGATATGAAGATTTTGTAATCTTTAAAATTTAAAATTGCAAAAACATGACTGATACAAAATGTAAAAAAAAAAAAAAAAATCTTACGGCATATACACTACAAGAAAACAGCAGCATACCGAGGGAAAAAATCATCGGTATGTCGTCGGAATAAACATACCGACGAAACAAGTCCTCGGAAATAACTCATCGGATTTCTTCGGAAATTCATTTTTCCCCGGAAATCCCTCGGAAATCCCTCGGAAATTTCCGACGGAATTCCGAGGAAATGAATTTCTGAGGAAACTCCGAGGACCACCAGTTCGTCAGAAAGGTCCTCGGAATATACCGAGGAAGAACTTCCTCGGGATATTTCAATGGACTTTCCGATGGTCAACGTTCCGACGAAATGTTCCTCGGAATTTTCATCGGGAATTTCCGAGGAACGGAGCCCTCGGAAAATTCCGAGGAACGAGTCCCTCTGAATATTCCGAGGAATGAGTCCCTCGGTATATTCCGAGGAACATGTCCCTCGGTATATTCCGAGAGTTCATTTCCTCGGAATTTAAAAAAAATATATATTTTTTTAAAAAATAAAATTTTTGAAATTTAAATTCGAAAATATAAAATTAAAATTAAAATTGAACACATATTAGATAATATTCAAAGTTGTACAAATAATAATAAAACATTCCGAGTTTTTGAAAAAAAAAAAAATCTACGGGTCTTGCACGTTCGGAAACACCTCGTTCGGGTACATCCTCTTCATCATCTCCATCATTTGCTGGTTTAGCCTCTTATGTGCCTCATAGCCCGCCTGTTGAGCCGCCATCTGGGTCTCCAACAAAGATATGCGATCATCCTTGTCCTTCAACTGAGCCGTAAGTACTTCTGGATCAACAAAGGGCGGTGGTGCAGAAGAAGGAGGAACCGACCGGGGGCGACGACCCAAACCGACCAAACGTCCCTTCTTCTTTGGAACCGACTGAAATAGAAAATAGCCAAATTTAAATCAAGAAATAAATGAATTGAACTTTAAAAAAAA
>NW_013617432.1:91835-93352 GCF_000695525.1 Brassica oleracea var. oleracea | reverse complement strand
ACTCATCACTCCCGGAGGACCCGGAGGAGCAGGAGCGGGTGAAGCAGCGGGAGCGGGAGGAGCGGGAGCGGGAGGAGCAGGAGCGGGAAATGGAGAGGGAGATGTATGGTAGGAGCTGTGGGGCGAAGCGGAATCCTGAATCTGGCTGGAATCCCGAGACTGGCTCCCCGTACCACCACGACCACGACGTTGTCGAGGCCGGGTCTTATCATCATTAGACGTGTAAATTAAACAAAAACATATTTAAAAATTAGTTCTAATAATTTTAATAAATAAAAAAACATATTTAAAAAATAGTTTTTAATCACAAATAAATAAATAGTTTTACAAAAAATAGTTTTAATAAATAAAAAATAGTTTAATAATTACAAAAAATAGTTTTAATAATATTAAAAATGTTTAATAAATATAGAAATTTATATTATATATATATATATATTTTTTAAAAAATCCCAAATAATAGTTATTAATCGCAAAAAAAGTTTTATAGATATTAAAAATGTTTAATAAGTATATAAATGATTTTATAATGCAAAAAATAGATTTTATATACAAAAATGTTTTCATATTATATATACATAATTATCAATTTATAACCACAAAATGAATAAAAACTAAAAAAAAAATTCCAAATCAAGTGAATACCATAATCAAACTTGATTTTACACAATCCTACCATTCACCCTAACAAAAATCTATAAATATCATTCTAAAATCATCAAATCTACTTAAAAACCTAATAAATCTAACCTAAGAGAGTGGGATAGGATTCATACATGATGCAGTGACTGAAATTGAGGACGATTAGGGCGGATTCGCCGGAAATCGTCGAGAGAGAAGGGAGGAAACGGCGGAGAGGAAGAGAGACTTCGGCGGAGAGGAAGAGAGAAATGGGGAAGAAGATCTGGTTCGACCTAATAAAATGAGGCGTCCGACAAAAAATGTCCGTCGGAATTTCCTCGAAATGATTAAATATTTCCGTCGGAATTTCCTCGGAAATCATTAATTCAATTTTCGCGAAATATTTGGCGGCATGGTTTACCCGGTTAAATGAAAATATTCTGAGGAACAATGTTTCCTCGGAATACCCTCGGTAATTACCGAGGAAAGAAATACCGAGGAACTAGGGTTTGGGGTTTCAAAACATCGATTTTTTTTGCCGTATTTCATTTCTTATACAATTGTAATGCACAGCATTGAGGATTCTTTGTATAGATGATCATAAACCATGAAATAACAAAATTTCAAAAATAATTGTAAGTATTCCCTTTACCGTTTATTAAAGTGTATAAGTGTTTCTCTTATATTGTGTGGTTTTCATTCATTCAATCGTAAAAGTGTTTGTTATTGGGTAAAACACCAAAGTTTGACTTCATAATCTGGTTAAGACACTTAATGAAGGTTATATACGTGTTATTCAATCCGCAAAACGTTGTTTTCGGTTAAAAACTCCTAGTTCCTCGGAATTTCCTCGGAATATTCCGCGGGAATTCCGAAGAAACCCTTATCTTCCTCGA
>NW_013617432.1:82075-88561 GCF_000695525.1 Brassica oleracea var. oleracea | reverse complement strand
AACCCACTCAAATATAGATGAGTCCAAACATCTCACTCTTTAATAACCTTTCTATTTTTACAATTAGAGCAAGGACATCTTAACATACATGTTTTTGCTTCCGGTTGTCGGTGAACTAACCCTATGAATTCAGTTATACCTCGTTGGTATTCTTCCGTAAGAAATCTCGTGTTTGGTTCCAAATGAGGTCGATCGATCCAAGAACGAAAATAATTTGAAAAAGACATATTTTTTTATGAATCAAATTCGTGTGTAAAGAGAGTAAGAGGGAGGATGAAGATATGGAGTGAATGAAGAGGAAGAGAGGTGCTTGTATTTATAGTTGAAATCCTGCCGACAGACCGAGAAAATTCCGACGGAATTCCGACGCCAACGGCTAGTTCGTTGAAATTTCCTCGAAATTTTTAAAATCCTCCAACGGCTCTCCAACGGCTCTCTAACGACTATAATATATCCTCGGAATTCATCGGTTTTTTTCCGAGGAATACATTTTTCTTCGGTATTCCATAAGAATATTCCGACGGATTGATATTTCCTCGGAATTCCGTCGGTATATTCCGAGGAAATTCTGAGGAAACCAAATTTTGTGTTTCCTCGGAATATCCTCGGAAATTCCTCGAGATATACCAAAGATTTCATTTTCCGTCGGAATGTCCGTCAGAATACCGCTGTTTTCTGATATGATTACTTTTTTATTTAACATCAGGAATGCTCAAACCTTTTTGTGAATACACATAATATACACATAATATATACACATAGTATAAACATGAAGTATGACAATTTGAACCCACTCATATGAAAATTATATAAAAGATACCATTTTTTTCATATATGAACGACTGAATGTATTTCATACTTCATGTTTGGCATAGGTAAAATTGTGTCATGATGTCATCTATGTTTTGGTAAACCATATTTTTATGTTCTAACAAAGATGGTTAGATGATGGTTTAATTGTTATCTTATGATATAAGAAACATAAATCTAATCTTTGGCCAAACTAATAGATAACATGGCCATATTATCATAATGACTAATTAGACCATTTTTAAATTTTAAAAATATTTTTTATTAGTAGATAAAAATAAGAGTATAAATTAAGATAGATAATACTTAAATAGGATATGTATATATTGTATAACCGAATTATATGAGATGTCATTTTTAGTGAGATGTGAATAGGTCCAAACTTAAATGACGACATTTTTAAGTAGATAAAAAATAAGAATCTAAATTAATAAAATAGATTAGAGTTATTCTAGTAATAAACTAATAAATTAGGGTTAAATTAACTTTTTCCCTAAAAATTATCTAGTCATAAATAAAAGTACCAAATACTAAAGATAAGTTGCAATTCCTAACGAGAGAGATGCAAAACTGACAAGGATGCGCTGCATCAGCTTTTCATCCATGAATGTTTTGATCTGTGCTAAGTAGGACGTGGAAGGAAGAGAACGGAAAAAGAAATAGATTATCTGTCAAGTCAATTTTATTTAAAATTTAGGAAATAATTTAAGGAGAACTTTTTTCGTTAATAATTCTTCAATTTAGGAGGAAAAATGAAGAATGGCGTGAGATTCATGTATGAGAAACTTGGCACTGGTTCATTTGTTAAAGAGTATACCATTTGAGGAATGAAGAATTCATTTTAATATCTTTCTTAAAAGTGGTCACCTATTGAGACTTTAGTAGTCACTAATTTGAATAAACGATTGACTAATTTTACCAACCTATATAAGCCTTCTAGATAGGTCACTAATTAAATATGAAATGTAAGGAGACCCCTAAAAAAACTTAAAAATTGAATTACACCCTAGCCCGCCATTACTAGCTTTCCATAAAGTTTTCGGTAGTGACGAAAAAGGTAAGAAATCTACAGATTTAGGATTCACATTATCTGAAATCAAAGCCACATAAACGAAGATTTAACATCTGTCTTTGTTTTGTTTTTCTTATCGGATTTACCTTTTTATTTTGGGTTTGGCTGTGTGTTTTGTCGAGAGTATGGGCGACGAAATCATGAACAACATCTCTGAAACAATGATCGAAGATCAAACCCAGATTAGGGAATCGTCGTATTGCCACCAGGTTCAAACATTTTTTTTGAACTTTATGATAATTAGGTTTGTGCCTCGATCAACCTATCTTCAATAGGCACTTATATTCTGAATTGCTGTTATCCTTATTGATTCGAAATTAGGTGACTTCTTGGTTTCTTTTTAGTCATTGTTCGAATCAGTGATCTTTGTGTGTTTAGTGTCATAAAAAGAGATCGGATATTGTCGGAAATTGTGTGACAAAGAGGCCAAACACGACATGTATGGTGAAGTATTGTCGTAGTTGCCTATGGAACAGGTTTGAATTGATGTTCTTAAGATTTGTATAATCTCTAGTGATTGTTTTATATATGACTACGGCTCTAATTTAAAGGTACAAAGAGATCCCAGAGGATGTTGCATCGAAAGAAGACTGGCTTTGTTACAGATGCAGGGGAATTTGCGATTGTGGTAAATGCCTGCAAGTCTAATTATCATTCATTACATTTTGATTTTTTTTTTGTCAAAAAGGATTGTGTATGTTTTAGGGCTCAATTTGTAAATTTTAAGAGAAAATGTTTTTTTTCTTTTCCAGAAAGGAACAAGGTAAGAAGCCGACTGGGTTTCTTAGAGAAAATGGTTCCAGCTCTGATGCCGTTAAAACCCCCCAAAAATGCTAAACGCCAGCTGAAGTTGAATGATTCAAGTGAAGGCTACAACGAGGAAAATCCTGCAGCCAGAAAAAGAACAAAACCCATTCTCAAGAAGAAAGAGAAGTCTCAGCTTGAGGATGTTAAGCTACCTCAGGGCAGCGAGTCAATCACTGTCTTCGGCATTGACTTGCCCTCTGAAAATGCTGGAAGAGTTCTTCAGTTTTTGGAGTTCTGTTCAAAATTTGGAAAGGTGTCTTCTATGTACTTTGTTTTTTTCTTTAACATTGGAAGTGTTTGCTATTTGCTCTTCTCTAATGCATATGACCTTTTGAATAGGCTCTTGGCTTGAGAGGAGGGGAACCTCAACTTGTTGTGAGTGAGATTGTATCCGGGAGAAACACAAGGAGTAAAGAGCATTCTACCCTCGCCCAAATGATAATCCAATTATTGACTCTTATATTGGTAGACACTGGAGACAAGTACGTATTGTTTTCTTGGAAAGTACGAATTTTTTCTCTAATACATAACTGATTGATATTATTTTTATGATAATTTAGATCAGTTTGCCTGAGTGCATCTGATGATAGGTGGTTCAATGTTCTTGGAGACTGTCTTGCCGAATCCGAAGTTAAGCTTGATGACTTCCCTCCTGAGATGTTTCAAAGCATTGCTGAGTATGAGGAGATGGGTTCATCGCAAAGGCTGAAGCTTTTGAATTTCTTGTGCGATGAAACGCTTAGCACAAAGTAAGTTATATTGACATATATATATATGTATGTATGTGTATATATATATAGGTCTGAGACGGATCGGATATCCGGACAATTTTAAGGTATCCGGATCCGGATTCTTATCCGGCGGATCCATAATTTTATTATCCTTATCTGGATCCGAGGTTCTCGGATATCCGGGTGTCGGATATCCTTCTAAAAATTGTAATATCCGGTGGATATCCGTATCCGGATTTGGATCCTTAAAATAGATAAAATATTAATAATAATATATATATATATATAAAATATTAAAAATAATTTAAAAATAAAAAAAATATAATGTTTTTAATTATTTCTATGTATAATATTACAAAATTTACATAAAATTTACATATACTATTATAAAAATGAAAATATATTAAATAAAGTTAGTTTTTATATATAGATATAACTATTTTTGAAATAGTTATTAATAAAACTTACGGATCCGAATATCCGGACTAAAAAATCAAGATATCCGGATCCGGATCCGGTTTTAACGGATCCAACATTTTATTATTCGGATCCGGATTCGGCCCCTCCGGATATCCGGATCTTCGGATCGGATCCGGATCGAATTTCGAATCGAATTCAGATCTCGGATAAAAGTCTCAGGCCTATATATATATATATATATTGAATCAGTTCTTTTCTTTTTTTGTGCTTGAGAGTTAACATGTTCTAAACAATCTTTCAGGGTGCTGAGGGATTGCTTTGCTAATCCTGAATCTGTTGACGAGAAAAAGGAAGCAAAAGAAAAGTTGAATGCAGCAAAAGCTAACGTAACTGTAAAATCTACTTAGATCTTTACAATTTAAGTTTGACAATTCATATTAAAACCTATTTGTTGTAGGAGCAAAAACTATATCAGAAGATAGAAGATGAGTTCTCCAAAGCTCAAGCAGAGAAAAATGGGGTTGAGTTGACAATTAAACAACGGCTTGCAATTGTATCACAAATGGAAGCTGAATCTGAACTAGTCTTCGCCGGAATGCAAAACGCGTTAAAAATGCAAAGTATTATTCTGACTTCGTGTGATTGATTGTTTATAACAATGGTTAGGGGCTTATTTTTTATAATTGCTTTTGCAGAAGTTCAAGAATATGATGATGTTCTTAGAACCAGCCCGGTCGAATTGGATGACAATGGTCTTACTCTCTGGAAATTGAAGTCGTACAACAAAGAACCAAACATTTTACTTCAAGGTGTGAATAATATAAACACTTTGCTTGTCTTAACAAGTATTATGTAGTAATTTTTGTTCTCTTGCCATTGTTTCTGTGCAGATTTAGGAAGCTGGAGTGACGTATGTCCTCATGAAAGGTAGTTTGCGTTTAGCCCTGAGCAAAAACCACAAGTAGAGAAGTACAGTGCTTGCAAAAAGGTAGATCTCTCGCTCTCTCTAATTATATAGTGTCAAGGAATTTATTAAGGTTTGTAGGCTTCTAAATTAATTTTAGGTTAAAGAACTTATTAGAACTTCTTAGGTTTAAGATTACTTTGGTGAATGAATTCATTAAAAACTGTTTAGGTCAACGAATTTATAACGCTTTTTAGGATTTAAGTGTTCTTTATTAATCTCAAACACATCTTCATATATGTATACACAATACTTTACATATATATATATATACACTTGCAACTAAAGCATTTCACAGACTTTGGAATTGATGCCATGGTTTACAGTCAAATACTAACTTAGCATGAAACTGTATACAATCAAATACTAGTTTTGCATTAAAATGTACTGTGATTTTCTTGAACTCTCAAGACATGTTTTGTTCATGAGTATGCATTTTCAGCTTTGCAAATCATTTCTTCTTTTGAATACTATGTACTTCGAATGACTCTAATTTGTTCACAGGTTTGCATATTCTGATTTGCATCTTAATTTTTCTTTTGATTTCTAATTTTGTAGAAAGAAAAGGCTTCTCAAAAATGAAAGGGAAATACTGCTCTTGAGTCTTAGCGATAATTTGTCTTTTTTCTGTTAGCACATAATAGAAAAATGATTATGATAAGCATGTTATGACTTAAGGTTTAAGAACATGTAAGTTGTGTGTATTATTACTCAATCATAAAGTGTCCTTATATATAGAAATTACAAAGAGATAAAAAGAAAGACATAAATATGGAAAGTGTACAAATACAAGGAAAATAAAATAGGGTTTTTTTTCTCTAAAGCCTAAGCTGCCTCTCTCTCCTCTTCATGCGGCCGCCTCTCTTTAGGGTGGGCCGTCTCTCTCTCTTGGTATTGGGTCGGTTATAGACCAGGCCGGTTATAGACATCCATCATATGGTTTATAACAAAGCTGAATTAAAAGGCTGACTCATTTGCACTGGATATGATTCGTTGTTTTATTTACATTTCTGGAACAACCAAAAAACTCTGTTTCGTAATTTCTTTTTATCTTAAAAACCATTTAGACTTTTTTCATTATGAGACTATTGGACGTGGGACTATTGGTCGTTGGAAATTGTGTAAGATTTATATTCAGTAACATTTCTGAATGTCCGAAAGTGAATAGATTCTATAATACAAACATTAGTAATTTTGGATTAGTATCATTTAAATCTTTTTGGGTTGCACTACAAGAAAACAGCGGTATTCTGACGGATATTCCGACGGAAAATGAAATCCTCGGAATATCCCAAGGAATTTCCGAGGATATTCTGACGAAACACAAAATTTAGTTTCCTCGGAATATACCGACGGAATTCCGAGGAAATAATAATCCGTCGGAATATTCTTATGGAATACCGAGGAAAAATGTATTCTTCGGAAAAAACCGATGAATTCCGAGGATATATTATAGCCGTTAGAGAGCCGTTGGGGGATTTTAAAAATTCCAAGGAAATTCCGACGAACTAGCCGAATTCCGTCGGAATTCCGTCGGAATTTCCTCGGTCTGTCGGCAGGATTTCAACTATAAATACAAGCACCCCTCTTCCTCTTCATTCACTCCATATCTTCATCCTCCCTCTTACTCTCTTTACACACGAATTTGATTCATAAAAAACATGTCTTCTTCAAATTATTTT
>NW_013617432.1:64620-77081 GCF_000695525.1 Brassica oleracea var. oleracea | reverse complement strand
AAACTTCTTCCACCAACTCCACCAACCGCAGGAGCGACCGTAAAGGGAAGGGCGTCTTCAAGCATAACTTGGGTGCTCAATCTATTGCCACTCTGGGGGATCGCATGGTAAGTTCAGCCGTTTTTTCTTAAATTATTTAAGTTTTGAAATTTTATTTTTTGTGCATTTCTTCTAATTTCTAATGTTTGTTTAATTTATGTTTTTTTCAAAGCGGAAGAAAATGATGGCGAGCCGGTTGATGATCTCGCCCTAATGAAGAGGGCGTATACCAACAAGAAGACCGGCCAGATTGATGACGGTCTTGTGAGGGTAGTGGTCACCCTGGTCCAAACTCAGGTGCAGGACGAAGTATCTCAGCTTCAAACCGAGGATGACGCTTCGACCAACTTGTCCCGGTTTCGAATCAACGAAATCGTTGAATCCGTAAGTTCTTTTTTTAAAGTTCAATTCATTTATTTCTTGATTTAAATTTGGCTATTTTCTATTTCAGTCGGTTCCAAAGAAGAAGGGACGTTTGGTCGGTTTGGGTCGTCGCACCCGGTCGGTTCCTCCTTCTTCTGCACCACCGCCCTTTGTTGATCCAGAAGTACTTACGGCTCAGTTGAAGGACAAGGATGATCGCATATCTTTGTTGGAGACCCAGATGGCGGCTCAACAGGCGGGCTATGAGGCACAGAGGAGGTTGAACCATCAAATGATGGAGATGATGCATATGATGTACCCGAACGAGGTGTTGTCGGACGTGCCAGACCCGTAGTTTTTTTTTTTCTAAAACTCGGAATGTTTTATTTTTATTTGTACAACTTTGAATATTAACTAATATGATTTCAATTTTAATTTTAATTTTATATTTTCGAATTTAAATTTCAAAATTTTTTTTTTTAAAAAAAAAATTAATTTTTTAAAAATTCCGAGGAAATGAACCCTCGGAATATACCGAGGGACTAGTTCCTCGGAATTTTCCAAGGGTTCAAATTCCGAGGAAATAAGCCCTCAGAATATACCGAGGGACATGTTCCTCAGAATATACCGAGGGACCCTTGTTCCTCGGAATTTTCCGAGGGTTCATTTCCTCGGAATTTTCCGATGAAAATTCCGAGGAACATTTCGTCGGAACTTCCGAGGTAAATTCCGAGGATGTTCTCCCTCGGTATATTCCGAGGAGATTTCCGACGAACTGGTGGTCGTCGGAGTTTCCTCGGAAATTTGTTTCCTCGGAATTCCGTCGGAAAATTCCGAGGGATTTCCGAGGAAAATGGAATTTCCGAGGAGTTATTTCCGAGGACTTATTTTGTCGGTATGTCGTCGGAATAATTCCGAAGACATACCGACGATTTTTTCCCTCAGTATGTCGCTGTTTTCTTGTAGTGTTAGTGTTATGGAAATTGAAACATGCTTTTTGTTGGGAAAATATGCATTTACCACGGCGCACAAGAATAAATATTTCCTGTGTATGAATTTTTAAGGAAAACACTTAAACAAGCAAAATATAATGGGGATGATTGGTAAGTGATGTAGCTTTATATTTTTTGCTGTAGAATTTAATCTGTAGATTTATTTGCTATAGCTTTCCTTGCTGTAGATATCTAAAGCACTAATTTTTTGCTCTGGAAATAAAGCTCTCTACAGCCATATTTTGATTTTGCAGAGATTTTTTTGCTGTGAGTTTTTTAAGGAAAGCAAAGCTTGATTGGTTAACATATATAGTTGTAGACTAAATTTTGGCTGTTCAGAGCATCTACAGCCCCAACCAATCATCCCCAATATACGCAATAAAGTAAAGGAGACTAAATTTCTTTATGTGGAGGACCCTCTAAATGTAAAAAGAAAAAATCATGAGACCATAATCCATTCAAAAATTCATTTATAAATTGTTATAAATACAACCACGTCCTCTTTGTTCAACACGAATAGATCAAAAGACTCAAGGTACAAAATAAAATCCCGAACAAAAGAAACAAAAACAACAAGAAAACAATATGAGAGCTCAAAAACTACCTCAGTTCACTAGGATTCCAGAAATTAGAGACTAATCCCACCATACAAATCCAAGATGAACAAGTCAACAACATACAAATCCAAGATAAACAAATCAACAACACATCTGCGAAATTTCAGCTCAGTTATGAAATCTACACCAAGACCTAATTTAGATCGGCCTTAATTCAATTCTAATATATTTCTTGAGAAAGAAGAAACACTAACTTTGATTCATGCTTGGTTAGGCTTGGATGCAATTCCACCAATTGATCTTCTCCCCTTTAACATTCTCTTTGGTGTTTTCTTTGATGGAAAGAAAAAACCAAACCTTTCTTAATCTCTCCTTTTGATAAACACTATTATTAGGGTGTATTTAGAGAGATTTTGTTCTTATTCATATAAAATGATGCACTTGTCTATTTATATTAATCATGTGTAACCAACACAACTCCTCCTTCTTTTAACCACACCACTCTTCGTACATATATATTAAATCTTATGGTAATATATTTCATTATTACTATATTGTGTACATATGTATATAATTAAAGAATTAAGGATATTTATAAATTAAGGTAAAGAGGGAGGGTTATCAATAAACCATGAATCTAACTCATTAATCGAAACATTAATATGAACTTGAAGTTTATATTGAATCAATATACACATTGGTCATATAGAATATAAAATATTCTTAAATTCTTTCACTTGACCATTGTGTCAACGTAAGGGTTCAATAACTTTAATGTATACTTTTACTTCAAGTTCATTTGATTTTACTAAAATTAGAATTGATCGTATCATGGCGGTTGTATGTCATTAAATGATATAGTCCCTTCCATGTACCACAAATCAATTCCAATTTTATATCAATCCTTATATGAGAAGAACCTTTATTTCTCAAACCAACCATATGTTATCTACGAACCATAAGTGTATACACATACTTTAAAGATAACATAATTAATAAATCTGAAACTTAAATTTAATTTATTCTCAGTGTAAAGTACATAATGAGAATCCCATAACTAAAATAGCAAAGCCTTATCTATACTACCCCTACGATCTACATGGTCATTAAACGCCTTGAGTGGTAAATCTTTAGTTAGCGGATGCACTACCATCATGTCCGTCCTTAAGTGCTCAAAGGACACTGTACATCTCTGAACTTCTTCTTTAACAAAACAGTACTTTAACTCCATGTGCTTAGCACCCTTCGAGTACTTGTCGTTCTTTGAAAAGAAGACAGTTGCAAAATTATTGCAGTAAATTCTCAGCGCTTGGCTATAGTGTTGACAATCTGAACCCCTAAGATAAAATTTTGCAGCCATAATGCATGAATTGTAGCCTCAAATCATACCACAAATTCAACCTCCACAGTGGAAGTAGCAGTGACAAACTGCTTTCCACTTTTCCATGATATTTCTCCCTCAGCTAACAGGAACAATTAGCCAAACATTTATTTTCTGCTATCGACGCTTCCGGCATAGTCTGAATCTGAATATCCATTGACTTCTAACTGATCGGATCTCTTATATCTAAGAATGTGCTCATTCGTGCCTTGCAAGTACCTGGAAACTTTTCTGGCATAATTCAAGTGATCCATTCCGGAATTACCTTGAATTGACCCAACATTCCAACAACAAATCTGATATAGGGTCGAGTACATGTCTGAACATAGTTCAAAGTCCCAACCACTGATGCATAGGGAATTCTTTTCATTTTTTACGCTCCAATTCATTCTTAGGAAATTTCATTTTACTAAACTTGTCCCCTTCTGAATTGGAAATATCTCTGTGGAGCATTTGTCCACCTTATATCTCTCAAGGATCTTATTGATATATCCTCTCTAACAAACTAACAACCTTTGTGTTCTCTCTCGAAAGATTTCTATTCCAATTACATAAGATGCCTCACCCATATATTTCATTTATAGTTCTTAGAGACCTACTTATTTACATAATGTAAGCAAGCAAAATATCATCAACATATAGGAATAAAATCACAAACTTACTCCCACTGATTTTAATTTAGATACATCGATAAATGATGATATCTATAAAGCCATATGACGTGATGGTATCATGAAACTTTATATACCATTCCTGAGAAGCTTGTTTTAGTATGTATATTTGCTTTCTCAGCTTATACACCAATTTTTTTTCCCCGCAACCACGAAACCTTCAGGTTGGTTCATTTATACTTCCTCCTGAAGCTCTCCATTTACAAAGCCGGCTTTCACATCCATCTGGTGAAGCTCAATATCATAATGAGCCACAAAAGCCAAAACAATTATAACGGAATCCTTCTTTCAAATAAGAGAGAAGTTCTTTTATAGTCAATGTCATCTTTCTGGGTGAAACCTTTAGCAACAAATCAAGACTTGCATCCTTCAATTTTACATTAAGTCTCGCTTAGTCTTAAAACCCCACTTACAACCACCTGTTTTGAAACCATTGTGAAAATCTACTAAGTCTCATACGTGATTATCACCCATAAATTTCATTTCTTCTTTTGAAGCATCAAACCACTTTTTAGAATTGTCACTTTCCATGGCCATTTTGAATGAGATTGGATATTCATCCATGCTTAAGTCACTTTCACTTTCAATAGTGTAATCCACATAATCGTTTGAAAACAGAAGATCTTCTTTCTCTTCCAGATCGCCTTAGAGGTATTTGTAGTTCACTATTCTCTTCATGAAATAGGACATGTTCATCAATAGTATCTTAAGCTAGTGGGTGGCACATCATTATATTGTCCTATTGTTTCATTAAACTCGGATGCAACAATAGGAATACAGGTGAAAAAACTTTAACCTGAACTTCATTAATACCATCTGTCGTGGTTCACCACTCCCACTAGTTTCACCGCTTTCAATGAACCTAGCATTACCCGAATCAGCTATCCTCGTACTATGGTTAGGGCAATAAAATGTGTACCCCTTTGATTTTCCAGGATAGCCAATGAAAAATACATTGGCATTCCTAGAATCAAGGTTATTTTCATGTGGATTATATAGCTTTACTTCTGCTGGACAACCCCATACACGTAGATGTCTTAAAATAGGTTTTCTTCACTTCTACAGTTCATAAGGTGTCTTAGGAACTGCCTTACTAGGAACTCGGTTCAGCACATACGTTGCAGTTTTTAATGCATATATCCAATTACTCAACATTCTCCTAACCATATCTATTACAGTACGGTTCCTCCTCTCAGCTACACCATTCTGCTATGGAGTACAAGGCATAGTGTATTGTGCACAAATTCCTTTGTCAAATCTCACTAATTTAACATTTTTATCTAACACCTCATCAGTGAATACCTCAAGGACATTCACATACTTAGATTTTCACGCAGTAGATAGGTATATGAATACCATGAGTAATCATCAAGATATGGGATGAATATTTTTTAGCGACTCCATGAAAGAGAATTGAAAGGTCCACATATGTAAGTGTGTATTAACTCAAGAAGTTGAGTACTACTTGTGGTTGGGTTCTTTAAAGTATTTTTCGTCTGCTTTCCCTTAATGCAGTCTATGCATACATATAGGTCACTGAAATCCAATTGAGTAAGAATTTCTTTATTTATCAACTTCATAATTCTTTCTTTCGAAATATGACCTAGTCGTTGATGCCACAAGAAGACAGAACTTTCATTAATTACGCTACGTTTAAAGCCTCGACTTTCAACATTAAATAGGGATTCATATAACTTTACATCAAAGTTAAACTTATAAAGTGAATCAAACAAAGTACCACTACCATAAAGTAATCATTTCGGTACAATGAGAAAACACCATGTGTAACCTTAAAACTAAAACATATATTGTCCAACCAACTAACAAAAACAAGATTTCTAGCACAAACATGTACACAGAGACACCCTTCAAGATCCACATGACTTCCAGTGTCCATCCCAATTCCTTCTCTTTGTGCCTTCATCCTGTTTTCCATGAACAAGTATTGTTCAAGTCCTCTTATAAATTGGATCAAACTGAATTTCTGTTTAATAGGAGACACATGAGTAGTAGCACCAGAATCTAACCACCATGTATAATTAGAAACTTCAACAAGATTTATTCATAGTAAACAAAGCTGTAATGTTTACCTTTCTTGTCGAACCAACCGTTCTTTTTAAGACAATCCTTCTTAAAGTGTCCTACTTTCTTACAAAAGAAACACTTCTTTTCTTTATCGATTTGACTTTGAGGTCCTTTCACGAAGGTCTTAACATTCCTCTTCTCCTTTCTACTGGAGATTATTTTCTACTACTGACATTTCCAAAACCTACGAGGTTAGCAAATTGGTATTTCATCTTCCTTAACCTCTCCTCCTCTTGAATTAGCATAGCCTTTAATTTCTTAAAATTCCATTTATCCTTAATGGTTTTGTAATTCACCTCGGGCTAAATTCAAGAGGAAGAAAATTCATGATTAATTGGACCAAGAACTGCTCATGAACCTCCATTACCAAGGTCGTTAGCTTTTCTGCCAGATTAGACATGTGTGTAACATGATTATGGATTGGTTGAGACCAGTCAAACTTTTTCGTAGTTACTCATTCATGAGACTTCCTACAATCGACTTGTCAGCCAATTAACATTTCTTAATTTTCTCTACGAATTCCTTTGCTTTCTCTGTCTTAGGCATTGATGGCTTAATACTTTCTGTCATCGTCAACCTCATAAGGTTCAAGCTCAGCCTGTTAGATCACTCTCATCTCTCATAACGAGACTTTTCATATTCAGAGCTATCTACTGTAATAGCTGAGGTTCCATATCAGTTAGTATGGCGGAGTCCAAAGCCATTACACCTAGTATAGACCAGATTTGCTCGAAACACTCATCATAGTTGAAGCCGTTAAATTTTACCATATAGTTAGCGGATGCAAACACATTTGATGAAGCTTCAAGCATTCATACATGTTTAGCCGTTTGTGCTTTGAGACTTTTATATATTCAGACTAATAGAAACTTAAACTTGTACTTTAAATAACCTTTGGGCAATACTTAAATAAAACACTACAAGAAATATGTACATTGTTAGCGCGAGAAATATGCTATATTAGATGTTTGATAGCGAATTCATAAATGCTATGTATACGGCAGCCATCATAGATACCCCATCTACGATAGCGTTTTTTGAACGCTACAAAATGTGAAGATATGATAGCGATACTTGAATGATATTATTAACTTAACTTTAACGCTTGATTTGTGCTATGATGTATTATAATGACATCGATATAATTCTATAATTAATTAAAATTAAATATTAATTTGATTATTTAATTAAAATTAATTAATTACAAATTAAATAATTAGAAATTAAATCAAAAATTAAATATAATTAGAAAGAAAATTTATTTATTAATTAAAATCAGTTTACAAAACTAAACCATAAAGTAAAAAAAAAAAAGTAAACCAGAACAAATTAAACCAAACACTATAAACACACATTAAACCAAAACCTAATTTACCAATCCTAAACCTAATCCGCCGCCTTCCTCAAGCACCACCTCATCTGCTACGTATTGCTTCCGCGTCTTCGTGCTTGGCCCCCTCGTGCTTCATGCCTCAGGCTCAAAACACCTTTCTCTGAACCGCATCTACTTCTGCCTCCGTGTCTGGTTCGTCAGTACCACCATCTCCGCCGCCTCGTCTTCTTCCTCTGTCATCTCCGTGCCACCTCCGCTGCATCTTCTTCTTCCTTCTTCATGACATCGTCTCCTTTCACGCCTTCATCTTCGCCACCGAACCAGAGGACGAGGCTTCACGGAGAAGGCGGCCGGAGGAGTAGCACAGAGGAAGATTCACGAAGTAGGCATCAGGGAGGAGAAGGAGCCATCCGGATAGGAGGAGAGGAGGAGCGTATAGGAGTGATGTGTATTTTGATCTCATGTGTATTTGCAGATTGAAGTGGAGAAGAAAGACTTTGTGGTGGTGAATTCTGGATGGAAAAGAGAGAAGAAGATAAGAGTTGGCCAACGAGAAAAGAGAAAGAAATCACAAATGAATGTTTTTGAGCCATTGGATTAAAAATCAGTGGTCAGAAGTGATAATCCTTCTTGTGCCAGATCAACCAATGAGAAGAGAGTACGGAAATAACAAAAGAATGCTTTTGGGCCTTTGGATTAAACCAATCAATCAATGGCCAAAATAACTCCATGTTTTTATGATTAACCAATAAAATAATTTACTTTCTTCATTTATTGTTGTTAATAACATCAGTTGTTAGTAACTTTATTTTTTATGTTTAAGTTTTTTTTATTAATAATTATATATTGAGAATATGGTTCGTTTAAAGTTTAATGGTTACTTACATTTTTATGTGTATAAGTTTATGGTTTAGGGTTTGAAATATAGTGTTAGTGATTAGTTTTAGAATATAAAATTTATGTTTTGGAGTTTATAATTAATTAAATTTAGTGTTATGATGTAAGGTTTGGAGTATGTGGTTTGGGATTTAGATGAAATTTGAGAATAAAATTTGAAAATTAGCTAGATTTGTAATTTATGTGTTAAGTTTGGTGTTTAAATTGGAAATATTATTTTTCCTGAGTAAATTTATAATTTATGGCACATTACATATATATTTGGGGTTTGAAGAATAGGGTTTGGAGTTTAGATATAGGGTTTGGAATTTAAATAATTTAGGGGTTATATATGTTAAAATAAAGTATTAAATATAAATGTTAAGACTTAGTTATAAAGTTAAAGTTATAAAATTAAAGAATTTTAGAAATTACAAATTAGGTTTAGATATAAGAAGAGTTTATGAATTGGTATTTAGTTTAAGTTTAGAATTTTAGTGTTTGAAATATAATGTTTGAAAATGGCTTCTCTTAGCGTTAGAAAAATGCTATTATATGCTTTTGATATCATTACTAAAGCCGGTAAATAATGTCTTTGATGCTTAAATATAATTTCCCGCTAAGTATTGGTGGGTTTAATAATTTTATCTTCTGCTCACTTAATTTTTATAAGAACATTAGTTAAGTGTTATTTTAGGTTTTACTCTATCATATCGTTTCTCTAATGCTATAATAGAGTACATAAATTTCAAACTCATCTACGATAGCAATTCAGTAAAACGTGTTATAACAATGTGCTATCAATGTGACCTTTTTTGTAGTGAAAGTACCATCAGTGAAGCTAATTATATATACTTTAATATTAATCACATCAAACACTAGTCAAATAAGTATGTTACTTTTGGATATACATATTATCGACTATAGAAAAAATTGACTAATTCTTTTTTTATTATTAACTATATTCAGTGATTCACTTTTTGGTGATCACCTAGAATATAAATAATAAATGAATTATTCGATCAAACTTTTATGTCATTTAGCATCCTTGATCTGGATCAATTAATAAACTATATAATTTGTAATATATGTATGTAACATAACAAGGTCACTTTGGTGATAAGCATGTTATATATAATAAAAAAAATTAAGAATTGAACTAGCATTTGACCCGCGCTTCCTGCACGGGTTTTTGTTCTTCAGAATTATATGTTTTTAACTTTTGAAAATGACATAAATTAAACTGTTTATACTTATTATGTTATAGATTTATGTGGTATTCAGGTTTGACATTGGTGTGTATTATTCAATGTAATTAACCTTTATTTATAAATTTGAGATTGTGTTTTTCCTTTTTGTGCTTTTATTTAGTTTATTTGGTAAATAAAGTATTAGAGGTTTAAGTATACTTGTTGATTTTATTAAATTATATTACAAATATTTTGTTTCAAAGTTGAATATAATTTTCATTTTTTATTGAGATTTTTTTTAAAAAAAAATTATTTAGAAAAATAAACAAAATAAAGACATTCAAAAATAAGAAGAGATTTAATGTTAAAAAGAAAAATAAGAGCAGATTTTAAAAAAAAAAATTATTTAGCAAACCTAAATCATGTTATTAAATTGGACCATTTTTATGATTTTAAAGTTGGTACATCATAATTTTCAATTACATAGTGGATATAAGCCCATAATTTACAATCACATAGTGGATATAAACCCATAATTATCAATAAAGACATTTTCCAATGATTCAAGCACATATGTTGTTTTTTCTGAAAAAAAAAACAGAAACACGTTTTCCATCTACCATTTTTTCTCATTCCATCAAAAGTTCTCTATTCTTATCTCTTTCTCTGCAGCCAACAAAAGTCTGGCATGTTTTCTAAATAATCGATCAAAATAAGTTAATGTCTTCACTCTAAAGTTATCAGAAGATAAATCTATTGATAACTTCCAACTTTTGGCATAAATGTTAGGGTTTCGTGATTGAGGTTTGCTTGAGTTTTTACGATTAGGTTCTTCTAATCTAAATTTTTTTTTACAGAGGCCAACTAAGGGATGGAATACCAAGAGCATTCAACTGGTGATGGATATTTCTTAAAGCATTTTGCGTGATTGTGTAAATATAATCTATAACTCAATAGTCATTTATGGATACTATCTTTTAAAGCCATAACTTAAATATATAAACAATATATTTGCAGATTTTTAGTTGACAATGTCAACTGATTTTCGGAAAATTTTAAAATTTAGAATCATAATCAGTTACTTACGGATATATATGATTTTATCCAAATTCCTTCTACTAAACAATTACCAAAATAAAATTCATGAAGGTATATGAAATTTATCAATGACTATACCGATATCGTCTCAGATTCATATTTTCCAGTTATGATTAGCTTTATATAATCTTTTATGAATCTAGAGTGTTATTTAAGTGAATTTTTTCAAATAAATATTATTAAATTAAATCAAAAATGTGAACCAAAATTTATTCCATTAAACTGTTATAAAAATATCTAAAATACTATTAATTATTAGCTTTTATACAAAACTTTATAAAAATATTATAAAAATATACTACAAAGATATGAAAACAACATTAGTTAATACTTAAAAGAGTCTCAAATAAAAAATAAAGTAGATTTGAGACTCTATAATGCTTGTGCACAAAATTATCTTATAAAATACACCACAAAGATATGAAAATAACATTAGTTAATACTTATATAGTCTCAAATAAAAAAAAAAGTAGATAAAAAACTAAAAAAGGTACAACGTATCGATCATCAGTTATCTTATAGTAAAAATAGAAATAAAAATATAACATTAGTTTGTCCAGAGATGTTTTTTTACCGGTGACACAAACATTGAATAAATAATTGTTAACTTCTTTTCGTGTAACGCAATATTTCATATTGGTTAAGTGAAAATATTTCTAGGCATAGTGTATTAATTACGTTTATTACTTTAATTAATTGACGTTATCATAATTGCATTAATATCACTGGCACAATGGGAATATTTCTTGGCATAATGTAATAAGAAATTAATGGGTTAAGAATAGTATAAAACTATTGTGATTAGATCAGTGGCACTAGATTGTAATTATTTAGAAAAATTTAGGATCAATTCTTATTTGTATTAATGTTTTAATAGTTTAGATGTGAGGAGTGGTGTATATTGGTTTCCACTAGAGGAGGAGTTGCCATGTTTGTCCACACTAGGGATCAGTTCTCCTCTAATACGAAATTATTAGTTTTTTTTATTTTGTTACGAATTTACCGTAGCACTATCGTAGCTATATGTGTTTTTTTTACTAGTGGATATGACATGTTAATTAATTTTAACATTTACATTATGAATTCTATCCAAGACAAAAAAATCTAGATTTGTGTTAATTCAATCTTAATAATTTTCTTAGAGAAGAAAAAAGAAACACTCACTTTGATCAATGCTTATTTAGCTTTGGATACAATCCCACCAATTGATATTCTCTCTTTAACCTTCTTTTAGGTGATTTCTTTGATGGAAAATAAATCTCAAACCTTCCTTAATCTCTTTTTTTTTTATATAATCACTATTAGTATAGTGTACTTAGAGAGACTTTTTCTTATTCGTATAAAACGATGCACAAGTCTTTTTATATGAATCAAAGGGATGTGTGTAACCAACGCAACTCTTCCTTTTTTTAACCATACCACTCTTTGTACATATATATTAAATCTTATGGTAATATTAATATATTCCATTATTAGTACCTTGTAAATAAATGTATCTAACCATAGAATTAAGGATAATAACTAGGGATTAACCCGGGCGTTATTTTTTTCTAATTTAAGTTGTTAAATTATTTATATTTAGGTTATGATATATATTTATATAAATGTTAAGATGCATGTCATAATTAAAATTTATTTTTAAATTTTAACACGTTAAATTAACATATTTTTTACTATTTAAATATTTTTTGTAATTTAGTTGGCTATCTAGTTATCATATTTAGCAAAACTATCTGTTGAGTGTTGGAATAAATATTTTAGATATTTAAATAAACTGCAGAGTATTTTCGGATCGACTACATGCTCAACAATCGATCGATCCATAAAAAGATGGTCGATCTACTTGGCCAGGTAAGTACAATTTTAGCAAAAATAT
>NW_013617432.1:62787-64547 GCF_000695525.1 Brassica oleracea var. oleracea | reverse complement strand
ATTTTTTGTGATGTTTGAATTTGTGCTGTTAGTATACTTAACGTAGACGATATTGATGTTTAACAGATTTTTTTTTCTGAAATTTCCCAACAATGAATCCACCTAACAAAAAGTTTGTTGTTATAAAAAATCTCCTTCAAGATCATTAAAGGTTTTTGGGACGGCAAGAGTTGATGGTGAAACCAATTTTTGCTCGAATGCTTTGAAGTTTTCCTTGATAGTGTGAGGTTGACGTTGATGGAATAATAAATTTTATAGGGACTTTCTTGATGTAAAAATATATATTTTTATTTTTTTTTGTTTAATGTGGTATTTCCATTTTTATATAATTTACTACCATTTTAAGATAGATGTACATTTTAAGATAGATGTTTAAATCTTAATGTACTTTTTTCATTTTTTAAAATGTTTATTTCCATTTCTTATATTTTTTATTTATGTAATATCTATATTTTATATTTTAAAATATCATCCATTTTTTTAAATTGTATATTTACTTATATTATATATTTTATATATTATATATTTACATTTTAAGATAGATGTTTAATGCTTAATGAACTTTTTCCATTTTTTAAAAAAAATTGTGTATTTACTTATTATTATATATATAATTCATATATTATATATTTACATTATTTACTTATTATTTATTTTCATGTATATGTATTTCCATTTCTTGTACTTTTTATTAACTTAATATCTCTATTTTACATTTTAAGATAAATGTTTAAATCTTAACGTACATTTTTTATTTTATTAACTTAATATCTCCATTTGTTATACTTTCTATTTACGTAATATCTATATTTTAAATTTTAAGATATATTTTTAAATCTTAGTGTAATTTTCCATTTTTAAATTGCGTATTTACTTATATCATATATTTACTTATCATTTATTTTTCTTTATATTGTGTATTTCTATTACTTATACTTTCTATTAACTAATAATTTTATATTTTAAGATAGATTTACATTTTAAGATAGATGTTTAAATAGTAATGTATTTTTTCAATTTTTTTAAAAATTTTGTATTTCCTTTTCTTATACTTTCTATTTGCGTAATATTTATATTTTACATTTTAAGATAGATGTTTAAAAATTAATATAATTTTTCCATTGTTTTTTAGTTTTGTATTTCTTTTTCTTATACTTTCTATTTACTTAATATATATATTTTACATTTTAAGATAGATGTTTAATATTTAATGTACTCTTTCCATATTTTAAAAATTGTGCATTTACTTATTATTGTATATATAATTCATATATTTATATATTTATAATATTTACTTATTATTTATTTTTCTATATATTGAGTATTTCTCTTTCTTATACTTTATATTTAGTTAATATCTATATTTTATATTTTAAGATAGATGTTTAAATCTTAATGTTTTTTTCCATTTTTAATGTAAAACGGCAATGTTTAATAAAAGAATTTGGACAAATAGTCAAATTGTTATATTTATGTTTTTTTTCTTTTTTTATAAAATGGTAATGTTACTTTATGGAGATAAGCCGTTTTTTTAAGTGAAAAATAGTAATCTTACATATGTTTAATGTAGTTTTTCCATTTTTTTATGTTGTATGTTTACATATTATTTTTTATTTTCTAAATTATATATAAGATTTTTTTTTTACAAAATAATAATGTTACATTATGGAGATAAGCCGTCTTTTTTTAGTGAAAAATGGTAATCTTACATATGTTTAATGTAGTATTTCCATTTTTATAGTTGTATGTTTACATATATT
>NW_013617432.1:62568-62760 GCF_000695525.1 Brassica oleracea var. oleracea | reverse complement strand
TTTTTTTATAAAACGGTAATGTTACATTATGGAGATAAACCGTCTTTTTCTTAAGTGAAAAATGGTAATTTTACATATGTTTAATATAGTTTTTCCATTTTTTTTTGACATTTCTTATACTGTATGTTTACATATTATTTATAATTTTTGAAAATTATTAATATTAAAATGTAAAACTATATTTTATGCCAC
>NW_013617432.1:51609-62449 GCF_000695525.1 Brassica oleracea var. oleracea | reverse complement strand
TTTTTTTATAAAACGGTAATGTTACATTATGGAGATAAACCGTCTTTTTCTTAAGTGAAAAATGGTAATTTTACATATGTTTAATGTAGTTTTTCCATTTTTTATGCTGTATGTTTACATATTATTTATAATTTTCAAAAATTGGTAATGTTAAAATGTAAAACTATATTTTATGCCACGTGTTATCTTTCAGGAGAAGTTTTTTTCGCTGTTGTGGACGCTCTATAGAACCTCAAAAGGTCCCTTTTATTAGTAAGAATTTATAAATTAAGGTAAGACCGGATGAATATCGATACATCCGGATTCTAATTCAGTAATCGAAACCAACCCATTACGATATCGTCTTTTATATTAGAATCCAAAAACATTAATATGAACTTAGACTTTATAGTAAACCAATATAAACATAGATCATATAAAATATAAAATATTCTTACATTTTTTACATATATTTATACACTTGCAACTAAAGCATTTATCCACATACGTTGAACTCAACGCCATGTTCTACAGTCAAATACTAACTTCGAGTGAAACTGTATACAGTCAAATACTAATTTCACATTAAACTGTATCGTACTTTTCGTGAACTCTCAAGACTTTGTTTGTTCATGGGCTTTTTCAGCTTTGCATATCATTTCTTCTTTTGAATACTATGGTCGTGGTGTGAATAAATAAATAGCTTCGCTGCATTTGTGTACTTCGAATGATGCTAATTTGTTCATTGTTTGCGTATTCTGATTTGCATATTAATTTTTCTTTTCATTTCTAATGTTGTAGGAAGAAAAGGCTCTTCAAAAGGATTTTTAACGTTAAAACCCTTCAACGAAGTTTGTTTCGGGCAAAACCCTCAAACTAAGTATTTAACGAAAAACCTTTAAAGTAACTTTATTTACTGAATTAAACCCTAACAGGCCATAATTACCATTACCATTTTTTAATTTATACATATATAATGTTGATGTTAAAAACACATCAACTCATATATTTACAAAAAAAAATGTTAATTTTGAAAATTTAAGTTACTAATTTTTAGATAATATTATAAAATTTTTATTTTTTTTTATTTTTAGATTTTAATGGTAAAATTCTTCAATTATGTTTACTTAATGTAGAAACCCCTACACTAAAGATTTACCGGTCGTAATGGTAATTATGACATGCAAGAATTTAATTCATTAAATAAAGTTAGTTTGAAGGCTTTTTTATTAAATACTTAATTTGAGTGTTTTTACCCAAAACAAACTTAGTTGAGAGGTTTTAACGTTAAAAATCCTTTTCAAAAATAAGAAGGCAAATATTGCTTTTGAGTCTTAGTGATAATTAGTCTTTTGTCCGCTAGCACGTAATAGAAACATGATTATGATAAGCAGAGGTAAAAAGGCCGATCCATTTTCACTATATATGATTTTTGTTTTATTTACATTTCTAAACACCAAAAAACTATGTTTCGTAATTTCTTTTTATCTTAAAAATCATTCAGACTTTTTATTATGAGACTATCTCAACATTTCTGAATGTCTGAAAGTGAATATATTCTATAATACTTTCATTTTAGTAATTTTGATTAGTATCATTTGAATTTTTTGGGGTTAGTGTTATGAAAACTGAAACATGCTCATTGGTGGGAGAATATACATTTACCATGACACCCAAGAATATAAATATTTCTTACACTTGTATGAATCTTTCAGAAAAATACTTTAATAATGACATAATATAACATAAGCAATAAACTAAAGAAGACTAAACTTTTTTATTTGTAAAACCCTCTCAATGTAAAAAGGAGAACCATGAGACCATAATCCATTTAAAAACCAATTGTATAAATGGTTATAAATACAACCACTTACTTTTTGTTCCACACGAACAAATCAAAAGACTCAAGATACAAAGGGAAATCTCCAACAAAAGAAACAAAAACAACAAGAGAGCAATGGTAAAGCTCCAAAACCATCGGCACAAACTATCTCAGTTCACAAGAATTTCAGTAATCAGAGACTAATCCCACAATACAAATCCAAGATGAACAAATCACTAACACATCTGCCAAATTCAGCCCAATTAGAAAAATTTCATTGTCGGATTTCACACTGATATACCATGGATTTTACCCACTTTCAGCCATGGTAAGATCCATGGTATATGAGTGATTTTGAAACTATCTATCTTGTTTTGGAGTCCTTTTAGTACTTTTACAAGTTTAGGGATGATTAGGAGAAAAGTGGTGATTTGGGTGCATTTTGGAGATAAAATGAGAGGAAGCTCGAAGCTGACCATCGAACCAGTTCGAGGTCAATATTCAGAGTCCACACCATCGATCGATGCACACTATGTGCTGTCGATCGACGATGAAGCGTGCAAGCCCGACCGGTTTAAAACCCAAGTCAAGACATAATTACGGAAGTATCCCTAGCCAACTTTTAACCTAATATTTATGTTCTCTGCCATTGTTCTAGGCAACACGTTTTCTGCACTATTCATATTCCTTAGTTTTACATAGCAAAAGTTTTTAGTAGATTTGGAGAGAAGATCCAAAACTCCTTCAAAGATTTGTATTAGAACTCTAGTATTTATAACCTTAATCTATTTATGCATTCCTTTATATTATTTGTTATGAATTGCTTTGCTATGTCTGAGTACTTCACCTTGTCAGGTTTAGGGATCAAATAGGATTATGAAGGAGTAGCCACAAATATAGATCTCTGAGTTGTTTGTGATATCCATCAATTGAATTGTTCTTATTGCTTATGTTTCTAGAGTAGCTAACTAGAACCTTGATATTAGGATAATTAGGTGCAAGCGGAAGCATGGTATGTTACCTGAATTAATTCACATTGTGCTAGGATTGCTAGAAACAAGCGACAACTGATTTAGAAACCTAGTGAACATAAATCAAACCCGCTCGGTAAAGCTTGCTGGAATGAACATCGATCGACAACCCAATAGGTGTATCGATCGACGTTCTGAAAGGTGTATCGGTCGATTATCCATTGATAATATCGATCGACACTTTCTCCAGATCAATAAACGACAGTTGAGATCTGAGATCCAAACAATAGATATTCTAAACAAACGATAGTTGATAGAATATTACTTTGTTTAACTTTTAGAATATCCAATAAACTACTTTAGTTTCTATACTATTATAATCATGATTATCTGAATAGAAACCCTAAGTCTAAAGCTTTCTCATAGCTGTTTACAATAATTCAATCGAATCAATCGAACAACTACCTTGTTCACCACTGCAATTTACTATTTACTTAATTGACCTAGCTTAATCATAAACTGCTTTAAGATCTTTTGTGTGCTCCAGCTCCTTGTGGATTCGATCCCTAAGTACTACAACTCGACCTCTTATTTTAGAGAGTACAAATCACTTAGGGTAATTTGAGTGATATCACACACACTCAAGAAAAAACCTGTTGAAGAACTGTAGCGGGCATCCTCACTAAGAATATCTTAATTCACGAGAAACCAACTGCTGAAACATAAATCCCAAGTTGAATCTCAAATCAACATAGTCATGAACCTTCACACAAAATATATACGATATGAGAACGCTTTTGGACCTCCAAAATCTGACAAGCCGAGACAAATTATGCCTTGTCTCCCTTTTCTCTTTCGTGTCCAATCTTAATCTTGTGGATTGTAACACAATTAGATTAAAAGACTTTTGTATAGTATATCACTAACCATATGCCCGATATCAACCTCATGAGTTAATATTAATGGCTCAGGCCCAAGTTTGGTTCTCTCCAACAAAACCTAATGGTTTTCACAATCATTTCTTCAACCTCTAGAAAAATGGTAGCTTCCAATCCAAGCAGAACCCGAATAGATGACATATTCACAACAAGGAAAAAGATTTAATCAGAATTAATCCATTTTTCTGAATCACTTAACAACCAATCTAGTATTGTAGCAATGTAGAAAAATTGTAATCTCATGCTTAATCATGAACACCTACCTCTTACGCAATTCCTTCTTGCCTTAGGTAATTTTGCCAAATTGAACGTATGATCTATCCAAAGAATCTATCTTCTCATCCATGGTCCCAAGAATTTTATCCTAGTGTTCATCCTCCAAATATTGAACAAAGATTTCAGGTTCTTCTCCATCATTAAGTAACACATAATCACTAGAATCATACCTTGTCAGCAATTTAAAAACCTCTCTTGTATCTTCTAACATTTGTAGGTTGGTTGGCGGTAGTTGGTGTCTCATCATAATCATCATTATTATCACAAATACCTTCTTCATGTGCAAAAGATGAATCATCATGAACCTCAGACCTCATAGGAACCGATGTAGAAGAACAACACTTGAATCAATCAAACTCTCATAAACCTCATTTGGATATCCAGATTTTTAATGTCTGTAATCGCTTGATCTTCCATGAACAAAACATCTTTGCTTCTTATGAGCTTCTTACCAACGAGATTATAACATATGTACTAAAATCCATCTTGACCATAACCTATGAACACACATTGTCGCAAGCTCATCTTAAGCTTTGATCTTTCATCTGTGGGAAAATGAACAAACTTCTTACACCCAAATACTCTCAGTTGGCCATATGAAACATCCTTATAGGTCCAAACCCCCTTTGGAATACACCCTCCAACGGATTGGTGAAAAATTCAGCACATGAACAACCGAAATTAAAGCTTCACCCCAGAAAGTCATTGATAAGCATGACTATGATGTCAAACATCTCATCCTCTCGTCAATCATCATTTTCATCCTTTCAGCAGACCCATTCAACTGTGGCGCGTCGTGAAATACGATCTTATACCATGCTCTTATCAATAAATATCAAATGGTATGGAATACTTTCCACCATTACCATTGCAGATACACGTTGCATTCTTTCTTATTTGTTATCAACCAATGTCAAAAGTGCTTGAAATAGCTTAGAACCTGATCTTTCTGTCCTCTTTGGAAAAATACTAAAACCTTCTTAAATGATCATCAATAAAAGTGATAAATATGATGCACCACCAAAATATTTGGTCTTATTGAACCGCACACATCTGAATGCACCAAATCAAGTACCTCAAGTTTCCTATAAGGCAAAGAAGCCTTGAAAGACACTCTATGTTATTTCCCTACAAAACAATGCGCACATTTCTGCAGGTGCAAACCATAGATTGTAGAAATCACCTCATTCTTAGAGAACATAGACATTTCCTTTATTAGATATGGTTCGATCAATGATGAGTCATGCAGATCTTCCATTTATCCTTTTGATGATACCCTCTATAAGCATCTGAATTTACGTGAAGAAGATATCCATCAAAATAAATTGAGAAGACACCATTTGAGATGTGGACTAGAATGTCTCATATTGTCTTCTCTTAAAATTTGGTGATTCTTATATAAAATGTATGTTTACAGATAAAATTGGACTCAAATCTGATAAATTATACTTCTTTGAATTAGCCCAAAAAAACAAAGGTTATTACTTTTTCAATTCTATTGAGAACAAAGTTTTTGTTTCTCGTAGTGGTGCCTTTCTAGGAAAAAAATATTTCAAAGAATAACCATGGGAGTAATGTACAATTCAAAGGAATTCGAGAACTTGTCTAAGAAGTTATCGAAAATGAAAAAGCTTAAGCTTCAAGCAACTACGGAAAGTGTATGTTTTATTGATAATAAGACCAAGAACAGTTAATGAATACAAAGAGTATCCAAGAACAAAGGAATATGAATGTATTAAGACTATTGTTCAGCTGTGGAGAAGATTGGATCCTTTCTTCTTGGCATATCATCCTCCTTTTATAGATCTTCGGATGTGATTCGATCTCCGGAGTGGATCATGCGTCTTTATGGTGATCTTTAATGCTTTTGATTCCTTTATGTTCTATTTTGACTCGCCAAGTTTGGTATGAAAGATTCTTCCAATTAGAAGTAGGTCCTTGACCTACGTGGACTTATTATTCCTTCTTAGACATAGGTGACACTTAATTTGGGTTTTATTATGTCTAGGCTAAAATCTCGAATCGAGTCTGGAGCAGGGTGAAACCCGGCTCCAACTTGTAAAGTTTTGTGTCCAATTGTTAACATGTAAGTTTTTGTATCCAATTGTATTCAACTTTCTTTTCTCAGCACAAATTCAGCTAAATGACAAACTTTAAAATTTAGTTCTCACAATTCACAATATGATTAAATCTCCCGGTAAATGTTAAATGGATATTACGAGTTTTTTTTTGGACGTCAAATGGCCATTTTATTACTCAAACTTGAGGTGGACTGGGTAACCAGACCGGAATAGAACAATCAATAAAATGTAACTTCCTATGGAAGGATCTAGCAGTCTTTGCTAAAAAATCTGAAAACTGGTTGCGCGCTCGTGGAACATGAATGATGTTGAAGTCCGGACAGCAAATCATCAGCGTCTTTATCCTCTACAATTCCGTCGCAAAGCTAGGCCAGACATGAGGTTCTTTTATCATTGCTATCAGCTCCTTGCAGTCTGTCCCAAAGCTCTGGCAAGTTGCGTGTTGAAGCATGTTCTCCATTGCCCACCGCAGAGCTTCTACTTCCGAATGCAGAGCTGATTCTCGTCGATCGAAATTTTTTGTCCCCAGCAATTGAATGTTTCCTCCACTGTCCCACCAGCCCCATCCACATCCACCAAACTGAGCCGAGGCTGTCCAAGATCCATCTAGCAAGAAAATATTACCCAAGCTTATGACTTAGGGCTCCTCAGGAATGATTTCTTGTACCACAGATTGTACCACTTCGTTCGCATTAAACCAGACTTAACATTCACTTTTTGCATGTCGAACTAGCTCCAAAAGATCTCTGTCTATCCCCCTGAAAAGTTTGTCATTCCTAGTCTTCCAAATGTACCAAATTATCCAGGGATAAGGATCTCTGTCCTGTTCCGGCTCGATAATGCTGTTTTTCCTCCAAAATAGATAATCCATGTTTGCGTAAACGCTTGGTAATGGAAATAAACCTGGGCTTGACGGAGTTGATGATAAAGACCAGACTTGTAGAGCTAGCGGACACTCGAATATAGCATGGGTTACAGATTCCTCCAGCTCTCCACATCTTGGGCAGTAGTTATCACACCTCATATTACGTCTTGCTAAGTTCCTCGTTACTGCCACATGACCAGTTAACAACTGCCATATAAGATGACATATCTTCGAAGGTGCCTTTAACTTCCAAGCGAAGGCTTGAAGCTTTGTGATACTCGGCTCTAGGACTTCCTTCTCCTCCTCTGCCTTTAACACATTCTGAGCCACCCAATATCCAGATTTAACCGTGTATTGGCCATTCCTTGTGTAATTCCAACAAAATGTATCGCGACGATGAGCTGAACTTATGGCCAAGCTCCTTATAAGTGGTATGTCCTCCGGATTGACATAATTTTCCAAAAGACCAACATCCCACTCTTTCGTTACCGGATTAATGAAGTCACTAACTCTCATATTAGGAAGCATTACCGGCGCTATAGGGAGGGCTGGTCTCGCCGGGGTCGTTGGAATCCATGGATCCTCCCACACCTTGACTTCATAGCCTGAATGTATCTTTTGTCTGATTCAGCAACTTTCGCGCAGCAGAAATGCTAGACCACACATACGATGGGCTGCTAGCAGAGTTTACTATGAGTGGTGAACTCATTCTATAGTATCTACCCCTTAAAACCCGGGCCACCAAAGATTCAGGAAATTGAACTAGTCTCCATAATTGTTTTGCCAATAATGCCAAATTGAACTCATAGATCATATGGAAACCAATCCCACCCTCTTTCTTTGGTAAACAGACTTTCTCCCATTTCGCCTAATGTATTCTTCTTTTTGGTGGATTTGAGCTCCACGAAAATTTAGCAATGGTACTTGCAAAATTTTCACATATCTCCCGGGAAGAGGGAAGTAGACATAACAATGGATATTACGAGTTCAAAGACAATTTGATTGCTGACAAAAAAATGAAGAAGACAATTTGATTTGTTTTGAAATTTTGCTCTCAGGTGGTGAGTTATCTTATAAACATTGGTTACTTTGAGGGTCGTTCTGCAATTGTCACTTTTATTTTGTTTTAAAATGACATTGGTCACAAGCGCTTTCTCTCTCTAGAATCGATGGCGTCTCACCACCACCTCGACTGTGACTGCCGCCGTCTTCACCACCGTGAGAGCAATCCTCACATACCCGCTTACTATACCACGTCATCACCATGTTTCTGTGCAGATTCTACTCCTTGCTGTACACAATGCTCGCCGCCTGATCTAGATCATCTTCTTCGTCTCATCGCTTCCTATCTCCAAAACCAACAACCTTGCTGCGAAACTGCGTCTACGAGATTCAACGCCGTTAAACGACAACGTTTCGTTAACCAACAGAACACTCAACGAGAATACGAGAATATTCTCCGGAAGATCAACGATCTCGATTTGTCGCTCAACCGATTCCCCGCTCGTCGCGAATCTTACTCTACACTGAAGGACTCGGCGGCGCGTGTGATTCAGACCCATTTCCGGTCTTACCTGGTTCGCAGATCCGTTTCACTCAGGCAACTCAAGGAGCTCACAAGGATCGAATCAAGCTTCGCATCTCTCAGATCTTGGGTTTCTGGTAAAACCCATTTCCCTCTCGAAGCTGTCTCTCGAGAAGCTACTCATTTGCTTCTGCGATTAGATTTTATTAAGGGTAGTGCTGATTCTATGATACGCGATGGGAAACGAACATTGTGTAGAGATTTGGTGAGGTTCTTGCATTACGTTGGTGATTGTGCTGTGAGAAGACGTAATGTTGTATCTAAATATGCGAAAGATGTGACCTTTGGGGCTAAACGTCAAGATAGATCCACTGAGATGTTAAAGAAACATATAAGAAGGATCTATGTGAGTGACGAGGAGAACATTGCTGAGCTTGAAGAGTTTCGATTCGTAAGCGACGAGATCCCAATTGTTTCTGTTGGAAAAAGCAGAAAGCTTGGTGTTGAATCGGGTAGGGGCAACAAAGTTAAGACGCCGGTGGTTTACGAGCTGGCTTCGAGTGCAGAGGATGATGATGGAGTGGAAATCTTGATGATGTCTGGTGATAATGGAGTTGGTATTAGTTCGAGAAGTAGAAGAGGAGTTGTCAAAAATGTGAGCTTCAATGAGAATGGGAATGTCTATAAGGTTTATGGAGATACGCCAGAGGCAAGTGGGGGAGATGATGGTTCTACAAGTGGATCAAACAATGAAAGTGGTGGAGATGGTTACACTGAGGTAGAGAATATCAAATATATGCCCAAGGAGCATGATCGTTTCAAAGAAGAAGGTGAAGAAAGTCTCTCTGAGAATGAAGAAGAGTCCTCTTCACAGGGAAGCAAAGGGGAGGTACAAGTTTCAGGAAATGTCAGTCATAAATTCCATCTTGGAAAAGGAAGTTTGATGATCTCTCCTCTGTTGCCACTAAAAATGGAACCTTGAGACGATGGTGGTATCTTCTAAGTACTTGGAGGGTTTCTCTGCGACATTTGTGAGGGTTTTCTTCTCGGTTTGTTCGTTTCGTTTTCTGTTTATACCGTTGTAGTCTTGGTTGTTTTTCTTTTGAGAGAGGCTCTAATTCTTTTGCGTGTCAGTTTCCTTAAGATCAGCTTCCTTAGATAGATCAGTTTCTAGACTATAATCTTGTACGTGCTTTTGTAGCTCATCCACAAGAATCTTCTGTTGTTTATGGTGCTTCGGGTTCTGGCTTTACTCGTCTCTTTGTATATATAAAAGAACTCATCACCTCCGATGTAACATGTTATCGAATCACACCGCAGTACTGTTGTAAGAATATGCATGTCATTCTATCAGCCTCATTTGCACTATAAGGCTTATGACTTGCACGAACTCGCATGTTCTTTCCCACGTTTTTGACATTTACACTAACTCACATTTACACTAAGAAAAATAACACTTTTTGACAAATAACAGAAGAATTTGGCGCCATGACTTGGATAAAAACTTAGAAAATTTTGTTTATTAATAATTGTTTATTTGCGTGTATACTCTTTGACGGAAAGAATGTTGGTTAATTCAACAAGTTAAAGAAATATGCTTCAGTATTTTCAGATCCGATCTAAAGATATTTTATAGGGATATTGCGGTGGGTAAAAAACTTAACCGACCATGACCTTAAAAACTCGCCCATAGAGACATATTTTGAAAAATCTAGAAAAAAACTCTACACTAGTAAATAAATGGAGAGTATGCCAAATATAATCACAAAATTTTAAGTTTGCCCACGCACGGATAGCCTAATTATTTTGTTCATGTTCTATTACGAGTTGTTTGGTTTATTTTAAATTTTTATGTATTATGATCATTTTATTTTGTTTGTGATAAATTTTAACTGTTGGCTGGAAAATTATTTTTTTTCGTTTTTGATGAAAAAATGACTTTTTAATAACAAATTTGAGTTTATGTTTGGTGAGACAATATTTTTTTAAATAGATCGCATAAAAATGCAGTGTTTCAAAAATCATGAACCGGTTAGGTAGTCGACTTGGGTTTTAAAATTATTAAATGGAGAAAACCAAATAAGACTATTAAACCTCCATGAACTGAATGAAAAAAATTAGTTAATATTTCCAATATTTTATATTTAAAAAAAAAAGACAAAAATAGCACTAAATCAAGTTTATGTTCCCAAACTAGCATTCAAGGTCAAAAGTCACAAAAATAGCACTTAATGTTTTATCAAAAATCACAAACTTAGAGTTTAGAGTTAAAGGGTGGGATTTAAGATTTAGGGTTTAGGGTTTAGGGTTTAGAGTTTAGGGTTTAGATTTTAGGGTTTAGTGTTTAGGGTTTATGGTTTAGGGTTTAGAGTTTAGGGTTTAG
>NW_013617432.1:41998-51595 GCF_000695525.1 Brassica oleracea var. oleracea | reverse complement strand
TGTGATATAAACTTAGAAAAATGCTATTTTGGAGATTTGCCCTATATTTAATGTATATTACTATTTTAATTATGTATCATTTATACTGTTATTATTTTAAGTATATATTAAAATTAACACATGTATATAATTTGTAAAACATGATCCATATTACTATATTAGACTTTGACCTAAATAATTATGAACTAACTGTAACTTAAATAATTATCCAGCTCCGGTTCAAGTCAGGTTAAAACATCGAAAAATGGTTTTTCAAAGGATAAAAAAATTTTGAAAAATAAAAAAAATTAAAATTTTCAAAGGATAAACTTAGAAAGATGTTATTTTGGTCATTTTAGTTTTTGAGTGCTATTTTTGTGATATAAACTTAGAAATATGCTATTTTGGAGATTTGCCAATGTATATTACTATTTTAATTATGTATCATTTATACTGTTATTATTTTAAGTATATATTAAAATTAACACATGTATATAATTTGTAAAACATGATCCATATTACTATATTAGACTTTGACCTAAATAATTATGAACTAACTGTAACTTAAATAATTATCCAGCTCCGGTTCCAGTCAGGTTAAAACATCGAAAAATGGTGACTTGTCTTTCTAAACTTGAATTAATAACTAACCAAAATTACTACACAAATTACAAGAATCTGCAATTTTTAGGCCTTGACGTTCATTTTGAATTAAAAACTAAACATTATTGCTTTACCAAGGAAACAACGAAAAATGATGCAAATGTATCGAATACAAAGTAGCCGTCTGTTCAACAAAATTTGAAACACAAAATTACGAGAGCTTATATAAGAAAACAAACAACAAAGGTAGAAATTATATGAAGCAAAAACGCAAAAACAGAAACAATCAAATGTAGAGAGAAAAAGAATGAGCCAGATTATCATTATTATTACCTTGTTCTCGTTCAGACAAAAGCAGGCATGTCCTTAAGCCATGCATCAAGTGGCTTACCAATGGAGTAGACGATGAAACCAATCTCTCTCAACTTGTCCACATTCAAAACGTTTCTCCCGTCGAAGATAAAAGCTGGTTTCTGCATATTGTCAAAGATCTTCTGGTAGTCCAACGACTTGAACTCATCCCACTCGGTAAGAACGCAGACCGCGTGTGCGTCTTTTGTAGCTTCATACGCATCCCATTTCACACTCACTTGTTTCACCGTTGTCGGGCTCATTGGCTGCAAGTGAAGCGGATGGTCCCAATCGAACTTTTTCATCGCAAGGTCTCTCTGAATCTGCTCTTCAGTGACTTGGGGATCATAGATGCTGATCTGCGCCTTGTCTCCTAACAAACCTTTGCAGACATCAATGGCTGGTGTTTCCCTCGTGTCGCCGGTGTCTTTCTTGAACGCGAAACCGAGGATGGCAACCTTCTTGTTGGAGACGGTGTTGAACATAGAAGAGACGATTCTGTTCACAAACCGGTTCTTCTGGTAATCGTTGATCTTGATCACTTGTTTCCAGTACTCCGCCACTTCCGGAAGACCATTGCACTGACAGATGTAGACAAGGTTCAAAATGTCCTTCTGGAAACAAGAACCTCCGAATCCGACACTAGCGTTCAAGAACTTGGGACCGATTCTTGAATCAGTACCAACGGCGTAAGCCACTTGAGTGACATCAGCACCGGTGGATTCACACAGAGCGGACATGGCATTGACAGAAGAAATCCTCTGAGCCAAGAAAGCATTTGCGGCTAGCTTGGAGAGCTCGGCGGACCAGAGATTGGTGGTGATGATCTGGTCTTCAGGAACCCAGTTGGCATATACTTCCTTAAGCGTCTGAACAGCATTGAAACCTTCAGGCGTCTCTCGTCCTCCGATGAGAACACGGTCAGGGTTGAAAAGATCAGCGATTGCAGTACCTTCCGCAAGAAACTCCGGGTTGGAAAGAATCTGGAACTTGATCCCTTTACTGTTATGCATCAGAATCTTCTCGATGGCTTCAGCTGTTTTCACGGGCACAGTCGATTTCTCAACGACAATCTTATCAGAGGCCGACACATCAGCGATCATACGAGCAGCACTCTCCCAGTAGGTGAGATCCGCGGCTTTTCCAGCTCCAAGCCCAGTCGTTTTGGTGGGGGTGTTGACAGAGACAAAGACGATATCAGCTTCCCTCACGTGTTTCTCAACGTCGGTGCTGAAGAAGAGGTTCTTGCCTCTGCATTGCTTCACGATGTCTTCAAGTCCTGGCTCGTAGATTGGAAGCTGGTCACTGTTCCATGCGTTGATACGTGGAACAGAGATGTCAACGACTGCTACTTCAATGTGTGGACATTTGAGTGCGATCACTGCCATTGTTGGACCACCAACGTATCCAGCCCCAATACAACAGATCTTCACCATTGTTTTTGAATCTCTCTCTCTCTCTGCAAAAACTGGAATCGTAACAACAGATCGCATCAATATCGAATAGCAACAGAGATCCACGTTCGTATTTCAAAATGAAAGTCAGATCTGGACAAAGAAATCACTCAGTACTCGAGAATCAACGTAGATCTAAGCACAATCCAGCTTGATTTCGATAAAAATGAGCACAATTAAAGATGGATCTATAAATGGATTTTAACACACGGGATGATGCGATCAATGAGATCTGAGAGATATTAATCTGACGATCCAGAGAGAGAGATCAGCTAAGAATCAATTACAGTCTCGCGAGAATAAAAAATTGACAATGCAGCTCATAAAACGTAAATGATTAAAAGAGGAGAGAGATCGATATTACCTCCGAAGTTTAGCGGTGAAGGAATTTGATCTCTTGGAAAAAGGAGAAGGAAGTGTCAAGGAGCGAACGAGGAAGAAGACGAAGAAGAGAGGGGTGCAATTTATAGGAGACGTATTTCCGATTTTGCCCTTTGACGTCCCACCTTATGGTGGAGCAAGAATTCAATCACACGCAAGGGTAAAACAGAGAGTACAGTGGAAGTATTGTTTGAAATGACGAGAGTACCCCTATTGTAAGTAGCCCATGTTTTTAAACCGTCCATCATGCAGTGTTATCTGGCACGACGAGCTCACTAGCAAACCTTCGCCTTCGCTAAAATAATTTCCTCTTTTTTTCCCCTGATTTTTTGGCTTTATAAATTTAAAGTATGTGCTCTTTGAGAATTCATTACAACTTGTGTTTTTGTGTTTAATCTAATTTAGGATGAATTAATTTTACTACATATTAAATTGAGAAGTTGAGATATTATGACACATTAATAACTTATTATCTGAATATATCTTTTCAGTTTTTTGGCAAAATATTATATATATATATATATATATATATATTTGATATGTTGTTCCCTTTTAAATATGTAAATCAAAAGAAAATACTTTATAAATATAAATAATTTCGCAAAATATAAAAAATATAAGAAACAGGATTAAAATATTTTGTTTGTTTCATTGTTTAGAAAATTTATATTCAAAATATTCTTTAGTTTATGTCCTTGACATAAAATACACTTTTATGTTATCTAACTAGTTTTAATAACTAGAGGCATAGCCTCAGCGCAAGAGCGGAACCAGGTACGTTATTGATGCATTGTAGTCTTATGTATAGGATTTTGGTTTTTTTTTTTTAACTTTTGTTTTTCGTGTTATATATAATCTATATTATAATAGATTGATTAGGTTGATATGAGAATATGTGATTTCTTATGTGTTGATATTTCATATCTTATGTGTGGACGTCTAAAAGAGTTTCCGATATATCTTCATGAATTCGACATCTAACAACATTTTTCCCATGAATATGTCGGACAGAGATCTACATATCCGTTGAGATTCAACATCTGATACGCTGACTAATTGTCATCCTAATTAGCTATCCAGTAAATCCGCGTGCAAGTATAAGAAAATAATTATCTGACACAGTTTAGAAACCCCAAACAATAGTGAAACCTTTTATTCGACATAGAGCAAGAGAATATACATATAACCCTATAAATATGATCAAGGCGAGATCTTTTAACAAAAATAAAAAATGAATCTCCATGAGCTCCTCTCAGGTATATGCGAACTCTCTTAGTCCATCCAAGAAGCTGTGTTTCTTTTTCATTGGTTGTTCCTATAGTTGTCGGTTGTGTAAATGATTTTGTTCACCTCTTCCTTGAAGCTACCAATGTGTTCTAATTCAGATTTGAAGTCTGGGAAATTAGCAAATCCCTCCATGGCGTACATGTCTTAGTGGAAAACTTCGGAAAGTAGAACAAACAACAAAGAAAAGTTATATTAATCAAGTTTTCAGCAAGACTATGAAATTCTATCAATTTAAAGAGTTTCAATGATACGCGACACTGAATAGAGCGGTTTAGAGTGTAATGGTTTATCATTGGAGGTGAGAGTTAAGTGATGAAGTGGGAGAACCTTAGAGACAGTGAAAAAGAATAGACGATTAGGAGGCTTTTTTGGGCATGTCTGACGCATCAGCCTTACCTTTTAAGGCTTATGTACTGACTGGGTGCGATAGGCCGCGAGTTAGTTAAAATGACCCAACAACCATTAATTCATTACACAGACCTGTTCGAAAACTCGGCGCCGAGTGCTGTTAAATCGCCGGAAAAACGTAACTCGGGCACCAACGGTGACGATATTTACTGATTCGGTCCGAAAATCGGGATTCTTAAAAAAAATTAAGTTTTACTCGTTTCATCTTATAATCGAGTAGCATATATAAAGATTCATGATGTTTTCATGAAAATGACAAAAAAACGAAGAAATTTATGTATAACGTGAAAAATTATGAGCCGTCTGGAGTCAATATTGCAGAAAACCTAAAATTCTAACCAGGAAGACGACTTGTAAAAGTCATAATTGTCTTTAATTAAACTTAATCATAAAAATATGCAAAACAACATGGTTTCTATTCGAACTCGGGTTGTTAGCTTTTTAAAAAAATGTGTAAACTGCTGCACTAAATGATATTTATTGTAAGTTTTTACGAATAGATAATATATTAAAACAAAAGCATAAAGATGGATCCCACCAAAATCTATAATATAATGAGGCAGTTGACTCATTCCAGATTTTGGTGGGTCCCACTCTTAAAAAATATGAAAAAGTGTTAAGCCTGTTGCTCGAACTCGGATTATTGAGATACACACACCAACATTTATACCACTAAACTAAAGGATACTTTGTACATTGATGGCCGAAACTAATATATATTTATGAAGGTCGGAAACCTTTGCTTCTTAAGTTTTCTCTGTGGGCCGGGCCTACAAGTGTATTATGAGTTTCATTTTTAAATGAGGTTCATCACGTTATATGAAAAAACAACAATTATAGTTTTTCCATATTGTAAACTGTCTTCGTTTAACACGAGTTAGAGTTCTTTTCATCATTGTCTCAGATAAGTCTGAGTTACAGAGTTGCGCCGTGTGTCTGTTTGTGTAAAAATAGATGGTAACGCATGGGCTTCGAGAAAAGATTGGGCTAATGGATTTTCACTTTATTGGGCTTAGTATCTGGCCCAGTCTGTTAATACGGACATATAGGAAGATTAGGTTAATCGACATCTTCACCATCTCCTTCGTCGCTTGCGATTCCCCTTCCGGCATTTTAATATATTTTTTTCCTACTCATCGGCCTCTCTACCTCTCCTCAATCCAATCGACGCTTCAGTGTATCCCTTATTTTATATTAAAGGAAGCAGATCATCCACCGCTACATCTAGCAACAACTTCTGAGATTCTAATCTCTACTGTGACTGAATCATTTGTCAAATCATGTGACCAATTAAAACCCGATACAATACTTTAGGCAATCGATCTCGATTCTTCTCGATGTAGTTTCAATGGTGGTCTACCCGGCTCAAACGATATTTCTATCTATTGTCGGATGTAAACTTCTGAAGCTGATGAGAAAGGGGTTCACGTGGAAATTGGATCAGTCGATGAGAATTAGAATTCAAGTGTTGCTATTGGAGCCAAGCTCTCTTCTGATGATACTATGGTTCGTGGTTTAGCCGAAGATGCATTTGGCTCAAACCTAAAATAATCATGCGTTTATCACGGCTGATGTGGTCATCCTGTTAGTGGCGAGCTAGCAGTTAGATTTCATTGTTCTACCGATGCTTCCGTGATCGGGCTTTGTGGTTATATCTACAAGAAGTTCATGGTCGTCGTAAGCGCAGATGCAAAGGTAACGATATCAAATATCCTACTTATGACCACATTTGGAGTAACTTTCAGTACAAAGTTGTGACTGTCAGGTGAGACTGTATATCAAGCCAAGTAGCTAACGAGGCGGTCGGGAGCATAAGAACGCTTGCTTTATTCTGCGCAGAGGTGAAAGTGATGAAAGTAGATAAGAATAAATCTGATGGAAAAATGAATCGTTAGGGGTATCGCGGTATCGCTTTCTTAGATTCTTTCTTCATCCTCTTCGCTTCTTACACCGACAGTTTATATGCAGGTGCAAGGATAATGGAAAAGCAACACTCGATTATGATTTTCAAGGTAACACACCAAAACAAATTTCAGAAAATTTAAACGGTTCTTGTCTTAACCCTTCTAAAGGATAATATGTTTTGTTTATATTTTTAAAAGGTTTTTTTTGCCTTCACCATAGCAGCTGCAGCTATTTCTCATTCGATTTTATTGTCTCCTGATTCCAGCAACGCTACCAATGCAGCTGCATCATGTACACAAGACCACTAACATTCACACATCCGTGTCACGGTTATAGACAGAGAATCAAAGATTGATCCAAGTGATGCATCTGGGAGAATGCTTGATAATGTTAAAGGAGATATTGAACACTGTCATACCTTGATCGTAAACACGTTTTTAGATTGTTCGAGGAAAACCAAATACTTCGGTAAGATACATTCATATTAGTTCAGATTAATTGTGTTTCAATATAAAAACGTTACTGATAAATAAAGATAGAGAGTTCAAAGCAAATCTTTGATGCATATCGTTGAGTTTATTGCCACCATTACTTTCTTCCTTCTTTTGTTAGTGTATTTCAGTTTAGCTTCTCATATCCAAACTCCTAGATTTTTCTAGCTATCTCTGGATCACACTCACCGACTCATATTTTAAAGCCAGTAATCTAATTTTAAGATTTTTGTTTACTCAATTGTATATTTGTATAGCTCGGGAAAATTTTCAGCAAAGATAGCAAGTGAGGAGGAACGCAAGATGTGGATCAATGGAGAACCTTCAAGCCATTGATCATAATCTATTGTTATTAACAGGTTGTTGCTTTTGATAACAACATGAACTCTTTACTCGAGTCATATCCATCACCAAGCAAATATAAAAGTACAATATTTTGCATGTTACTTCTTTCAATTATTCAACATAGTAACTGAATCATGTGCTATATGTTGGATTTGCAAATAAGGTTTTTTGTTTAGGAAGATCGGATTGAACCTTCTCGCATTACTATTAGCCAGAGCTGGTTCCATAAAATGTGAGTATGAAATGCATATTTATTTTTCGAGATGTTTGAGACCATGTATGAGTTAAGATCAAACAACTGACGAAATATGCTGGAAAACACAAGCATAGTGACATGTAGGATATACTACTAATCAATTGGTATTAAACTATCTCGATAATATTTTTCTAGCAATCACTTAACCCACTGAATCACAAATACTGGAAAAGATACAAAATACAAGTTTAATACGTGTATATAATATGGTCTTCATGCACGTATAGTCACAATAGAACGGAGGCGAAAGCATAAATAACAAACATGAAGATGGCGTTCAACAACAAGAGCAATAGAAACCACCTACACGTTGAAGACAATTGATAGTTGTAACCAAGTGATTGATTACAAATGTACAATTAACAATGACAACAGTCAACACCTTCCATTTGAGAGGGGCGTCAATTATGAAAATCCATGATATCAGATAAGAAAGGAAAAAATCAACAAAATTAACGAAAAAATAAAATAAATAGTTATAATTTTACAAATAAAATTGACAGTTAATGGAGGTAATCTTAATACGAGACTAAATAGACAAACAAAATAGACAAGGTGATACTAAACAATAACATCCAAAAGATCGCACTCACTATTATTAATGATAAAGAACACACCAACCTCCGCGCTTGCGCGGGGTGTAGCCACCTAGTAATTAAAATGCTGAGGTGAACACCCTAAGAAGAGAGCAAAAACTCAATTTTTTTTTTTTTGGTGGGCAAAAGGGAGAAAAGCCTCCCTATATTATTAGAAAAAATCGGACAACTACGACATCACTACATGTCTAGGACGAGAAACGCCTAAGACATCATCCTCAAGAATCAAAATTACATCAGGTGGTACATAATCAAAACTATGAATTCCTAATGGTAAAGTAAAGGCATAGTTGGCTAACCCGTCGGCTAGACGGTTAGCTTCCCTATACACGTGATCAATTCGGACAATCCAGTCCTTTGAAAGATAGCCATGGCACAAACGTACCAGGAACGACAGTGGGTGAGTCTCCTCAATTCCTGTCTTAAGAAATCCAACCACAACTGCTGAATCAACCTCTAGCTCCAACCTTGCGATCCTCCTTTCCCATGCCAATACCAGTCCATAATAGACCCCCCACAATTCTGCCAGTGGAGCAGAGCATCGACCAATATTCAGTGCAAAGCCTCCGCACCAATCGCCAAATTTGTTTCTCAACACCCCACCTGCAGTTGCATCACCAGGGTTTCCATGTGATGCCCCGTCTGTATTGAGTTTAATCCACTCATCTCGTGGAGATTTCCACCCTATTCTTCTCTCCTCTCGTTCCGGTGCACGTTTCTGATCTCCTAGGGCGCATGTTGCTTTGGTCACCTCTGTTGCTTTCTCCTTGACAAATTTTACTCTGTCCCTGCATAATCGGGTGTCCCCAAAAACATTTCCGCACCTTCATTTCCACGCCCACTTCACACGGCCCGCAAAGCTCAGCGTCTTACTCTTCCAGCCTGTAAGTCAAGATGAAACCCTCTCAAGAACCTCTCCAAAGGTGTCCTTGTTAATCCGCTTCTGCAACACCGGCATGCCGAGATATTTGCCCAGATCATGTGTTGAGTGAATACCACTCTCATGACTAATCATTCTTCACATCTCCCGCGAAACATTCAAAGAGAAGAATATTTTGGATTTCTCCAAGTTGACTTTCTGGCCAGATGCTATGCAGAATCTTTCCAGTACACCTCTAATGACACGTATCTGAGCAACTGAGGCCTCCGCAAACACTATAAGGTTGTCTGCAAACAAAATATGGGATAACAACGGTCCTCCTTGTGATAGTCGTATAGGTTTCCAATTGTTCTCCACTACAGCTCGATCAATAAGGTGGCAAAGCCGTTCCATACACAGAAAAAAAAGGTAGGGAGACAAGGGGTCTCCCTGCCGTAAGCCCCTCAGTGGCTTGAAACTATCAGTCATCTCTCCGTTCCACAACAGACTCATCGATGGTCCTGTAACACACTGCATAATCCACCCTACGCAAGGGGACCCCGGCTGCCTGTAAAGTATCCTCCAAAAAATCCCAGCGTATTCTGTCAAAAGCTTTTTCGAGATCCAGTTTCAACAGCATCCAACCCTTCCAGCCCTTCTTCCGGCGCATTGAATGGACTGC
>NW_013617432.1:14823-41898 GCF_000695525.1 Brassica oleracea var. oleracea | reverse complement strand
AGTAACTCGCCCCAGAACTTTAACAATCATGCAGTGTTTCCACAGCCGTTCATGACTTCTAGAACCTCTTGTTCAATCATGATCACCGGTTCCCCCTCTTCTCCATTCGGAAGATCCAGCCTGACTCTTTCTGAAACAAACGCATCGTCAATCAGCTCCTCCGGATTTGGCATCCCTCCAGCGCTCGAGCCCGTAACCTTCCTCACCCACGAGCCCGTCATGTCCGGAGGATCCCCCGGAGGACGCCCTTGGTCCACGAAATCATCCATGGCCGTATCGTGCTCGCCGACACCCAAAACCCTAGAAACGCCCTTTTCGCTCTCCATTTTTTTTCGCTCTCCATCTTATACTTAGTGTGTATGTCTTCTTAAGAATGTGGTTCAATGTGGAATGTCGAAATAACTCAATTATTATAATATAATAGATTAACTATAACATTTTTTCTCTATCCTAGCATTTACTCTTTGACATATCTTTCTCTATAATATGTTTTATAACTTTAACTCTGCGATATGCTTTGTTTATATTATGTGTTATATCGGTTCTAATTGTTCCTTCATGTTTTGTGCAGTAAAATTTGATATCTCACATTTTTTTCAAATTTATATCTAACCTGTAAAATATACATTCTTCTTTTCAGTTATTCTGTTTTGCAAGACCCCAAAAATATAGGATATTCCCAAAAAAGTGTCAAATTTTTATTTCCTAAAACTAGAAATATCATGTGTATCGTGTCTTCTATTACACGTTTGTTTCTATCTCTTCTTTACCATTATTTGTTCTTTATTTAGATTTTTCATCTATCCTACAATGGTTTACATCTAAGTCAAATGTGTTATATGGAGATCGAGTGACAATGACGATTGGAAATTCATTGTTGACGAAGAAAAGCGTAGTAGAGTGCTAATATTGGAGACTAATACTCTTTTGGAACAACTGAAGATCATGAGGTTTGGAGGATTGTGAAATGGACCCCCATATTTTTATTGCTAAGTTCAGTTATATACCAAGTGATATGGTCAACTAGAGAGGAAATCCCCCAGTTATTATCGCCAATGATCGGCAAATCACAAATTTTATGCATTATGCAAAGAGGGTTCTTCCACATGCGTGAGTGTTACATATTTTTTTTTTTTTTTGAAAGAATGTTAAATTTATTCAAATCAAAAAAGGCCTTTATACAACATGTGTGACTTGTTTTGAGCTTTTTCTAAAAGACTCTAATGAAAATATAAAGATTTCAGTCTGTCACTACCCCCTGGTACTGGTAGCAAACCAGGTTGTTAGTGCATTGGTAAGGTGTCGGCTCCCTCCTATTCGCAGAGATGATATCCTGTTCCTCACTCCCTTGTCAATAAATCTGAGCAGAGAAGCCGAGGTTTGGTAAGCTTCTCCATGTTTCCTTCCATTCCTCTCTCTCCATATAGTATGAATTGAGCATTGAAAGGCATATCGAAGAAGAAACAATTCCGTATTATTCCTTCCACTGTCAGCCAAAAGATCCAGTATACTGCTCCAGTCCTCTGTATAGCTTAACCCCAATAGTATAGCCGTTAATCCCCTCCAAATCTGCTTAGAATATGAACAGCTGAAGAACAAATGTTCTCGTGTTTCCAGATGGCCCGAACATAAGATGCAGTGAGCATCCGACTGCGGGCTAAATCTTTGGACTCTTACACCTGTGGCCAAGCGGTCATGGACTGCTATCCATGTGACAACAGAGTATCTAGGAGTGGCTCCTCGGAACCAGATAGCACTGTACCAATTAACTCGTGGCGACTGCATTCTTGTCAGCTGCCATGTTTGTTGAGTGTTGAACTTTTGCTTAAATAAGTCGCCAACTCCCTTCCAGAGCCTGATGTCAGTGTCTGAATTCAGCCCCTGCAATCGCAGTTTCAGAATCTCATTCTCAATATCAATCCTATTAGCAACTCTATGCCTGCGACTTCGATACCTTTGAACAGCAAACTCAACAGTAGCAGTTATAGGTATACCCAGGTCTATACATTTCACTGCTACTAGTGACCATCAAAAGAAAAGAGAGAATATTGATTGAACAAGGAGACGTGTGAGTCAAGTAATATTGAAGATAATGGTTTTCCCAAAATAAATCATGAAGAATTTGTCAAAGCTTCTAAGAGGTATGATGAAGTCAAGAGAAAAGACCATGTTGCGCATGATGCTATGATTGTGGTGTTCCTGGTTTAAGTTGTGAAACCAAAGAAGACATGCAAAATAATGACCGATTTTGGTTAGCTAATTGTGTGAATAGAGAGAAATTTCTTAGAAGCAAAAGTATTTTGAAGACAACTATGACAATTTCTATAGTTAAGAATAACTCTGACTACAGAGTTTTCAAATGTATGATAAGATGGCGGCATCTATGCTGTAAAGATAGCGTCAAGAATGTTTATCTAGGTCTACATATTAGTGTGGTAGGACATATGTGTGTTCCTTCGAAGAAAATAAAATTTGGCAAAACAACTTCCGCAAAAACAATCGAGAATCTGATAATGCAAATTACGAAGATGTCCTGGAAGGGCCAAAACCGAATGAGATTATTAAGTCTATGCGCTTGAATCATAATTGTGATCTCTCTTATTCCCAAACTTATAAATCTCTTGAGTTTGTAATTTCAGCTGTTACAGAATGCTAGAATTTTTTTTCTAAAATAATAAAAATACTCGCACTTGCTTTTTTTGAAACACTTGCTTAAAAGTCTAATTATGGCATGCATACTCACTACGGAACTGATTTGATGGGGGATTTTTTTTTTTCATTTTGGACATTCAGTGAGAGTTCTACAATTTCATGCAAAGGGTTGATGGAACATTTTTGAAAAGTAAATACAAAATAGTTTTATTTGTAGCTACAGCTGTAGATGATAACTCTAATTGTATATGTATCTGATTGCATTTGGGGTTGTAAATTCAGAGAATGACATTTTATCGGAGTGGTTCCTAAGATAGGTGAACTTTGTTATTGCTGATGATAAAAGCTCAGCATTTGTGTCAAATAGACATTTCTCATTTGCTAAAGCGCATAGTAAATTTTACCCGCAACCTATACATGAAATTTTCATCACCATCTATCGAAAAATGTTGAACAATGTTCTGTTCACACATCAGGCCACTAAATGCAAGTTCATGGTTATGAAATTTGTTGGTTTGGTTTTGGCTTAAGTGTTGAGGATTTCAAGCTGGTTTACCGGGGTCCCTATTTTGCGATTAATGACATATTTTCTTGCTAAGAAGAATTTATTGGTGGGATCACCAGGCTTAATTCTGTTTTGATCCTCCTCCTCCTCTTCTGAGGAGAGGATTACATCATCATAACTTCTTCCTAGGGAATTAGTTGTCTCCTCAGACTCGTTTAAAAATTCCCACCAAAACTAACCGTACCTAGAGAGAGAGAGAGAGAGCACCCTAAATTAAAAAGGAAATGCTTTGCTAAATTTCAGGAGCTCCAAAAATGGAATTACGTAGTTGTTCATCGCTACCTTGTATGATGATCATTTTCTCCATTTTCAGGTAAAGCAAACCCATTTTTCTCCAAAAAGTTAAAAGTTTTCCTGTTTTGTTTCGCCTTCCGATCTCTTATCTTTCTTTCTTTCTTTCTCGGGTTCCCATCTCCCTCAAATTGGGAACCTGAAAATCGATTCCTCAACTTCACAATCATTCCTTCAGGTAAAGAAAAAACCTTTTGCCTCCTTCTCTTGCAACCTACGGCACCTAACCTAATTTTATATGTTTCATCCTTCAGAATGGGTCTAAAGCTCTCAAGAGGGCCTGGAAAAGAGAAATCAGGTCTAGAACTAAGGCCTCACATTCTGACTTACCTAACCACAAATTCTTACCTACGTAACTTGGTGTCCAAGAAACGAAGACGGTTAACCATGGGTGGATATGATCTCGACATGTCTTACATCTCTGACAAATTGTTGGCTATGTCCTTTCCCGCTGAACGAATGAGAGCAGTGTATAGAAACCCTCTTTGGCAAGTCAAGTCCGTGCTTGATATGCGACATCATAATCACTACAAGGTCAATAAGACAATATAATCAATCATTACCGTTTATATAAACCGATTAACCAAATCTTGTTTTGGTCAGGTCTACAACCTATGCATAGAAGAATGTTACGATCCAGAAAACTTTTACGGCCGCGTGGAGAGATTCCCATTTGATGACAACCATGTCCCAACTCTTAAAATGATCCAACTTTTCTGCGAAAGTGTTCATTCTTGGCTCTCTTTAGATCCCAAAAACATCGCAGTGGTGCACTGCATGGTATTCTACGAATAAAAAATTCGACCCCGTTGTTGAACCATATCAGATCTCATCTAATGTAACTTTTGCAGGCAGGAAAAGGCAGAACAGGACTAATGGTGTCAGCATACCTTGTCTACGGTGGAATGGCAGCTGAGGAAGCTCTAGAGATGTATGCAAGCAGAAGAACCACAAACAATAATGGAGTAAGTCCTCTACGAATAGAGAAAGCTTCTCTTAATAAAGCAAAAACATTAATCTCTTCCTTGACAGGTCTCGATACCAAGCCAGCGTCGTTATGTGAAATACTGGTCACATTTACTCTCGTTTGGTAAAAGAATTGGAAACAGACCTCCCGAGGTTAAATTACCTCAAGAACATAGCAGAGAGTTGCTAAGAATTAGACTTTACGATACCGTCAATGTTGATTCCGTCTTCTTTGTGGTCTCAGAACTTCAGGAGGTAAAAATAACTACATATTGTTCCACTGCAGACTCTGTCTCTGCTTGACGTATACATTTTGATGCATTGTAGACTATGTTTCTTCTTGCAATATACATTTTTGGACGCATTGTAAAATTTGTTTATACTTGATAAATACATTTTGATGCATATTAGACTCTGTTTCTGCTTGAAATGTTCATTCTGGATGAATTATAAACTGTGTTTCTGCTTGAAATATACATTTTGATGTAAAGCTGACTCTATTTTGTACTTCATTTATATACTTTAATGCATGATATATAGGTTCTGATGCATTGTAGATTTATAGACTCTGTTTCTGCTTGATATAAACATTTAATTTGATGCATCACAAACTCGGTTTCTTCGTGTTATACACACTTTAGTCCAATGCTGATTCTGTTTCTGATGTTAGGTTCCGAATGAGATGTATCCACCATCTGTAGAACTTTCAAGAGGTTGTTGTAGACAATTCAAGAAAGGCTACTGTAGAAGCTTGAGTCCACGTTATTATATATCTCATTCCCATATGAACTGTGATTCCGAAGAAGATGAGGTGCTAACAAAAAGAAAAGAACCGCGTCTTGTTGTTCAAATGGATACAGAGAGTTCCATCATCGACGAGAAAACATGTCTTGACTTCTACTTTGACAAACCTGTCAGGGTAAGTAACAAAGATAATTCTTTCGGGCAATGTTTGATAAGATCTTTGATAAGTATATGGTTCTTGGATAGGTGAGTGGAGACATACGCATCACATTCTATCAGAAAATGATTGGAAGCCGTCTCTTTTATACTTGCTTCAACACAGCCTTTATAACCAATGGCTTGCTTCAGGTAAACTTCTCCAAAGCATCCAAGCCAGTTTTGTTCTCCTTGAACATGCTTATCAGTCTCCGTTTTTATTTATTCAGTTTTCCATAGGAGAGCTAGATAAAGTTGGTGGTAATGGAAGATCAATATCTGGTCCTGACTTTAGCTTGGAGTTGCTTTTTACTCCAGCTAGTTCCAAATCAGGAAAGCTTCTTTCCCGAGATGACCTGTGTCTCCCTTGAGGCCTCTGTTTTCAGCTCCTTCAAACCCGAGTCGTTGAAGCCAAAAAGAGTTATGAATACTCAGCTGATGCTACAAACACCTCCATTGCTTACACCGGCATTTCTCCTGTACAAAAGCAGAGGCAAATGAGAAATCTTGAAACACTAGCAGCAAGTAGCTAATGCAAATGGCACATAACATATAGTTTTCTCAACAATCTTTGTTTCTTTGGGTAGCAGGTACCGTAATTTTGGTAAATGATAGACATTAATGTAATATTGTTACTATCTTGCCATCCATTTTTCACTAGGATGGTCTGTTTCCAGTTTAATATTACTGAATAAATTTATCATTTCCCCCACCAGATATTCTGCCAAGAGTTATGGAAACGGTTTATAGTATCGACTACAACTTTCACTTTAAAATGTCTTCATCCTGTCTGTGAATTTAACAGAAGGGAAAAGCATGAGAAGAGAACTATTTTTGGTCATGAATCTTGTTCTTTGAAATCACCTCAAAAGATATGCCATTGTCGTAGAGTCTCTTCTGGATATCAGTTGAACCAAACACACTGATGGTGTGAAGGATACTAGAGATCCCTCTCTATCAAGTCTGTAATATTCTCATATTCCACTTATGGAAACATGTATAAATGTATAGCTTCTGGGGCATCAGTCGTCTCTGTATATATTGATGTAGTAGCCACTCTTCATAAAGATATATTGAACAATACCTTTATATGGTATCAGAGCAGCCATAAAGTTTTTCTTCCCCGCCTCTTTCTCTTTTCTTTTCACTCGATCTATCAATCTTCTTCCTCCTAATCCTCTGTTTCTTCTGTTACAATGTCCACCACAACTGCTGAGACCATTGATGCCACACCTAACGCTCTCCTCCATATTAACATGTCCAATGTTACCAAACTCTCTTCCAACAACTTTCTCATGTGGAGTATCCAGATCCAAGCTCTACTTGATGGCTATGGGCTCTCGGGTCATCTTGATGGCTCCACACCACCGCCGGCTCCTACTGTCACCTCCGATGGAATTACCACACCAAATCCGACTTTCACCACTTGGACACGTCAAGATCGTCTGATCTTCAGTGGGCTCATTGGTGCAATTATGCCTACTATTCAACCTATTGTTTCCACTGCCAAAACGTCTGCTGATATCTGGTCCACTCTCGCGTCAACATACGCCAAACCGACAAGGGGCCATATCCAGCAGATCAAACTTCAAATCAAAGGTTGGACAAAAGGTACAAAGACCATTGATGAGTATCTTCAAGGATTTGTTACAAGATCCGACCAACTAGCGCTTCTAGGGAAACCTATTGAACATGAGGATCAGGTTGAATACATCCTTGGTGGTCTCCCGGAAGAGTACAAGTCAATTTCGGATCAGCTGGAGGGCCGCGACATCACGCCTGCAGTTACAGAGATCCATGAGAAACTTCTCAACAAAGAAGCTAAGGTCCTTACATCCTTGAAGGAAACTGTAGCTATACCTGTCACTGCCAATGTTGCTGCTACACAGACGCAAAGTCATCGCTACAATCAGAACCAACGCACACCTAACCCCAATCCACAGTGGAACCGCAATCAACAGACAAAGAACTTCTACAACAACAACCGATATCAAAAGGGGTCTCAAGGCGGGTACCAGGGGCGCTGTCAACTTTGTGGGACTCAGGGTCATAGTGCGCGCAGGTGTCCTCAACTTGGGGGTCACGGTTCTTCTTCTAGCAGTGCTACTGTCAACAACGCATATCCTCCATGGCAGCCACGTGCAAACCTGGCTCTTGGCTCCACTCAACAGAACAACTCGTGGTTTCTTGACAGCGGTGCAACTCATCATATGACGAATTATCTTGATAACCTTGCCTTACACACACCATACAATGGCAACGATGCAGTCCTTATAGGCGATGGCTCTCCTCTCCCCATAACGCACACTGGTTCACTATCCTTTCCTTCTTCCTGTAAACCCTTATCTTTAAACAACGTTCTCTGTGTTCCAAACTTTCACAAGAACCTAATCTCAGTCTATCGCTTGTGTAATGCTAACAAAGTTTCCGTTGAATTTTTTCCTCCTCACTTTCAGGTGAAGGATCTATCCTCGGGTGCCCTATTGCTCCACGGCATAACCAAGAATGAGTTATATGAGTGGCCAGCCTCACCCACCACCCTTCAATCCTTCTTCGCTTCCACAAAATCTAAACCTTCTCTCAAATACTGGCATGATCGTTTGGGCCATCCTTCTTTATCTACTTTAAAAGCTACTGTTTAAAAGTTTTCTATTCCAGTGTTGCATTCTTCTTCGCAGTCTTCGCTGTGCCCAGACTGTTCTATTAATAAATCCCATAAACTACCTTTTTCTCAAACATCAATCACCTCAAACAAACCTCTTGAACACATATTCTCTGATGTCTGGATGTCTCCTGTGATTTCTGTTGATAACTACAGATATTATGTAGTCTTGGTCGACCACTTCACACGATACTCGTGGCTCTATCCGTCGAAAACAAAGTCACAAGTTCGGGATGTCTTCACTGCCTTCAAAGCTCTGGTGGAGAGCAAGTTCAATCTCAAAATTGGCACTTTATACTCTGACAATGGTGGAGAGTACATGGCGTTAAAATCCTTTCTCTCCGCTGCCGGAATATCTCATCTGACATCTCCTCCGCACACACCAGAACACAATGGAGTATCAGAACGAAAACATCGCCATGTCGTTGAAACCGGACTCTCTCTCCTTTCTCATGAGAGAGTACTGGACTTATGCGTTTTCAGCCGCAATCTATCTCATCAATCGTCTCCCAACTCCGGTTCTGAATATGACGTCTCCCTTCTCCAAGCTTTTTGGGACAAGCCCCAACTATGACAAACTAAAGATATTTGGTTGTTTATGCTTTCCTTGGCTTCGACCCTACAACAATCACAAGATTGAGAACCGTTCTACCCCATGTGTGTTCTTGGGCTACTCCACCACCCAGAGTGCTTATCTGTGTCTTCAACAAAGCTCAGGCAGGATCTATGTCTCCAGACATGTTCAATTTGATGAACAAGTTTACCCCTTTCTTCAATCTTCTCCTCTCCAGTCAAACTCCGAACCTCAATCCACTAGACAAATCGAACCCTTGCACTCTCTCATCCCTCTCAGACCGCCGCGAGTTAACTCAACCTTGCCATCTCTAGGGAACCCGAGGATAGCTTCTCTACCGCCGGTGACGTTGGAGGATTCTGTCGACGGACTCGTTGATAGCGATACACAACCTGATATGACTTCTAACTCTAATCCTATTTCTTCTGATCCACAAACCCAAACATGCCCAATTCCTCAAGCCCATACCCGAGATACTTCCTCTCACAGCCCAGAAACATCCAACACCCAAAACAATAATCCTCAGGCCCAAACACAAAACCAAAACACAAATTCCCTTGGCCCACTCGAAAACACAATCACACAACCCTCGTCGTCTTCCTCTCTTCCCTAAGAACAACAACTGATACTAGAAAACCACCATCCTATGACCACCCGAAGAAAGAACAACATCTCCAAACCGAAATCAAAGCTAAACCTCTCTGCCAAATTAACCCACACCTACCCTCTTGAGCCCAGAACCGTGAACCAAGCGTTCCTTGACAAGAGATGGAGAGGCTCGATGTCAACCGAATTAGATTCGTTTGCTCGCAACCAGACGTTTGAGCTCGTACCTAGGCAACCATATCACAACATTATAGGTTGTCGCTGGACTTATACTAACAAGTTTTTCGCAGATGGTTGTCATCGCTGTTGTAAATCCCATCTAGTAGCTAAAGGCTACACTCAACAGTATGGGCGTGATTACACAACTACCTTTAGTCCAGTGATCAAGGCGACAACGATACGTTTGATTCTTGATGTTGCAGTATAACGGTCATGGCCCATACAACAGTTAGATGTGAATAATGCCTTCCTCCAAGGCACTCTAAAGGAAGAAGTCTACATGGAGCAGCCACCGGGGTTCGTTGATCCAGACAAACCGACACATGTTTGCCGACTTCGGAAAGCAGTTTACGGTCTGAAACAAGCGCCACGTGCCTGGTACAATGAACTTCAAACCTTCCTTCTCAGTCTTGGTTTCAAAAACTCACTGGCAGACGCCTCTTTGTTTGTCTGCAACAATGGGAACGAACTGGTTTATCTCCTGGTGTATGTCGACGACATTCTCATCACCGGGAACAGTAAGGCCGCGATCATACGGATTCTTTCCCTCCTAGCGGCACGGTTTTCAGTCAAACACCCGGAGGAACTCAATTATTTTCTAGGTATTGAGGCTCGCCGTACCAACAATGGTCTCCATCTCTCACAACGGAGATACATTCACCAGTACAAGATGGAAGATGCCAATCCAGTTAGCACTCCCATGGCGTCTGCTCCAAAGCTCACTTTAACCTTAGGCATTGCGCTATCTGATCCGAAGGAGTTTGGGAAGCTTATTGGTAGTTTTCAGTACCTGCAGTTCAGTCGTCTTGATATCGCATATGCTGTTAACAGACTCTCCCAGTTCATGCATCGTCTCACAGACCTTCATTGGCAAGTAGCAAAACGGATTTTGAGGTATCTTGCAGCTACACCCTCTCACGGCATCTAATTCTCTGTGTGCAATGTTCTCAGTCTACACGCCTTCTCTGATGCTGACTGGGCAGGAGACGCAGATGATTACGTCTCTACAAATGCGCACATTGTATACCTCGGCAAGTCACCTGTTTCTTGTACAGCAAAGAAGCAATCTGGCGTTGCACGCTCTAGTACAGAAGTTGAATACAGATTAGTCACAAACGCATCAGCTGAAATCAGATGGATTTGCAACTTTCTGAGTGAACTGGGTATCAAGCTGACTTCTCCTTCTGTCATCTATTGCAATAATCTTGGTGTTCCTGTGCGCTAATCCGGTGTTTCACTCACGTATGAAACATGTGGCTCTCGACTATCATTTCAATTCAACATGGGATGCTAAGAGTGGCTCATGCTAACACAAAGGAACAGCTGGCTGACGCTCTCATAATACCACTCCCGCGCCAACACTATACAGAGTTAAGAATCAAGATTGGAGTGTCTGAACCCCCTCCATCTTGAGGGGGCGTGTGAAAGATACTAGAGATCACTCTCTATCAAGTCTGTAATATTCTCATATTCCACTTATGGAAACATGTATAAATGTATAGCTCCTAGGGCATCAGTCGTCTCTGTATATATTGATGTAGTAGCCACTCTTCATAAAGATATATTGAACAATACCTTTATAGATGGGTGTGTCGTTAGTAGGTTATGTTTTAACCCGATTATCTGACTGCAAGTGCAAAGTGTCAAATCTCAAAGATCTCTAGAAACACAAGAAATATAAAGAACAAATTTTTTTATTAGCTTTTGAAACTACTCAAAACTAAAGCTCTCAATGTTTCACTCTTAGATCTTATGAAACACCTCTCTATTAGACCTATATTTATATGAAAGACAATTCCCTTTAACATGTAGGATATGGAAAACACAAACCTAACCTAAGTAGAAATTTCTTTTTCCTATTTCTAGGTTTCCTTATTGTGTTTATCTTAACATATTAAACATCTAATAATATGTTAAGTTTCCACAAGCTTGGAATTATCCAACATTCACCCCCTTAATTCCAACTTGAATTAGGGAGATCAATTTTTTGAACTCCGATTAAGCTCCTCATTTGCTTGAACATAATCCTTGCTAATGGATTGGTAAGGATGTCGGCCTTCTGCTCAACACCCGACACATGCTCCACTTCGATCTGCTCGTTCTCCACATACTCACGGATGAAGTGATACTTCTTGAGTACATGCTTACTCCTTCCATGGAAAACTGGATTCTTCGTTAGAGCAATGGCTGATTTGTTGTCGATCCTAAGCTTGACCTTCTCGCCTTCTTTGCTTAGTATCTCACTCAACAATTCCTTGGTCCATATAGCTTGCTTCGCTGCTTCTGTTGCTGCCATGAATTCTGCTTCGCATAATGACAATTCAACCATCTGCTGCTTCTGCGATGTCCAAGTGATTAGTGATGAACCGTAGTAGAATGCATGTCCTGACGTGCTCCTCCCGTCATCGAGATCAATGTTGTGACTGCTGTCACTATAACCAACGACACTCATTAACCCATCTCTCTTGAAGAACAAACCATAGTTTGCTGTTCCTTTCACATACCACAGTATAGGCTTGATGGCTTGTCCGTGAGAATCTCTCGTATTGTGCATGTATCCGCTAAGAACACCTACTGCGTAACACAGGCCAGGTCTTGTGTGAAGCAGATACCTCAAACATCCTATGATTCTTCTGAACTCGGTAGCATCTATCTCTCGTTCATCTTCAGCTTTTGAGATCTTCAAATTCGCCTCCATTGGAATTTGAGTTGCGTTACACGCTTCCATCTTCGTGTCATACAGGATTCCTTGAGCATCCCTTTCTTGTTTTATTCTGATTTCGTCTGCTCCTTGAATCACCTATATGCCAAGGTAGTACGTTAGCTTACCTAGATCTGACATCTCGAACTTCTTAGACATCTCCTCCTTGAATTGCCTAATCACCTGAAGCGAAGTTCCTCTCACAAATAGATCATCAACGTAGATGGCTATGATCAAGACGTCTCCACCTTCAGTCTTGCGGTACACTGATGGTTCCTTCGTGCACTTCTCAAATCTCATCTCCTTGTGAACCTGATCGAGTTTTACATTCCATGCCCTGGGTGCCTAGTGTAACCCATACAAAGCCTTGTGTAACACATACACTCGATCCTCTTCTCTTTTCTTTTCAGAACCAGTCGGTCTATCTACAAGCTCCCATACCTTGTTTCTTGTGAAAGATTTCAACTCGCCTGTCATAGCTTCAATCCAATTTTCTTCACAAACTAGATTGAGTTCATCTGAGGCTAACTCTCCTCCTCTATCGGCGCATCCTAGATGGAACATAGCTGAGGAAACCTCTCCTCCTCAATCGGTGCAACCTAGATTGAACTTAGGTGAGGCAAACTCTCATCCTCTATCGGTGTGAAATCTTTTGAACCGATAGAATGCCTCACGATTATCTGCTTGCATTGGTGGTGCGATTCGTCCACACAAATCTCCAAGCAATAATCTCAATGGCTTTGATGTACAAACCATGGCCTTAGTCGGGAATGAATCTCTGATTTGCTTCCCTGCGAAACATGTGTCACACACGGCTTCTCCGTGTGTTACACTCGATAACGAGTGTCTAATCTGCTTCTCTGCTAGACATGCGTTACACACGCCTTCTTCGTGTGTTACACTCTACATTCCGACGATCATCTCCTTCCTCCTCATCGACCAAACCTGGTAGTTTGTCGATGACAACATTAGACAATGGATGGATGTTAATCCAAAGTCTTTGATGCGTGGCGCAGCTGTAGTCACGTCGGCCATCTACTTTCGTGATCTCTCCTTGTGTCGCCATGATTTAAGCTTCATCTTAAGCTTAGATTCGAGTCTCCAACTTGAGGCTCTTTAAGGATGGTAATGGCCCAACTTGGCTCTAATACCAATTCAAATCTCAAAGATCTCTAGAAACACAAGAATTATAAAGAACAACTTTTCTTTTTTTTGTTTCTTTTTTGGCAGCAAACGGTTATTCTATTACTCAAACTTGAGGTGGTCTGGGTAACCAGACCGGAATAGAATAACCAATAAAACATAAAGATCTATGAAAAGAATGTGCATTCCTAGCTAACGAATCTTCAATCTCATTATGCGCTCTTGGAAAGTAGCTGATCTTGAAGTCGGAAAAACACAACCAAAGAGTTTGAATGATTTCTAGCTCAGTTGAGAAGTTGGGCCAAGCTTGTGGTTGTTCTAACATTGCAATCAGATCCTTGCAGTCTATCCCAAACCTCTGACAGGTCGAGTTTTGTATCATGCTCTCCATTGCCCATTGTAGCGCTCCCAGTTTCGAGTGTAAAGCTGTATCCCGTCTCCTTAAATTCCTTGACCCCATGAGTTGAATCTTCCCCATTGTATCCTTCCAAACCCATCCCATACCACTAAACTGAGCTGTGGAGGTCCATGAGCCATCCACCATATAAATATTATCCAAGCGTAAGGCTTGTGTTTCTTCAGCAATCTGTACCTGTGATGGAACCGACACTGTGTCTCTTGCATTGTACCAAGCTTGGCACTCGCTCTCTGCATACCTGACTAGTTCCAAAGGGTCTCTGCCTGTGCCTCTGAACACCTTATCGTTCCTAGCTTTCCAGATGTACCAAATTATCCAAGGATAAGGGTCTCTGTCATCTTCTGGCACCACTATACTATTCTTTCTCCAAAAAAGATAGTCCATATTAGCATAAATACTTGGTACAAGGAAGATTTGAGGGCTCGACGGTGTTGATGATAACTCTCATGCTTGTAAGGCTGGGGGACACTCAAAGATCGCATGAGTCACAGTCTCTTCTGGCGCTCCACATCTTGGGCAATAATTATCACAACGTATATTGCAGCGTACCAGATTCCTTGTTACTGCTACCTGTCCTGAGATTAATTGCCATATAAGATGGCAAATCTTTTGTGGCGCATTCACCTTCCAAGCGAAGGCTTGAAGTTTGGTTATGCTAGGTTGTAAAACTTCTATATCCTCCTCATCTCTCATCAAATTTGTAGACCCAATATCCTGACTTGACAGTATATTGTCCATTCTTTGTGTAACTCCAGCAAAATGTATCACGTCGATGGATAGGGCTTATGGCCAGACTCTGAATCATCGAAATATCCTCTTGAGCTACAAATTGTTCCAGTAATCGAGCATCCCACACCTTTAAATCCGGATCGATAAGACTACTAACGGTCATCTTTGGGTTTACTGCTGGGGCCAGGGCGCGAGCCGGCCTTGCTGGCGTCTAAGGGATCCAAGGATCCTCCCACACATTAATTTCATACCCTGAATGCACTTTGTTTCTGAGGCCCATGAGTAATAGCTTCCTTGTGGTAATAATGCTCGTTCATACATACGATGGGGTGTCTAATGTGCCAATTCGCAATGGCGAACTCAGACGATAATATCTCCCCCAAAGAACTCTCGCCACTAGTGAATCCGGAAATTGAACAAGTCGCCAAAGCTGTTTAGCTAGAAGAGCTAGATTAAATTCATGGATCATACGGAAGCCAATTCCTCCCTCCTCTCGAGGTGCACACATCTTTTCCCATTTTACCCAATTGATTCCTCTTTTTGGTGGGTTTGAGCTCCACCAGAATTGTGCAATGGCACTTGCTAGGTTCTCACATATCTCTAATGAGAGCAGGAAGCTAGACATTACATAAGTCGGGACATCTAGCAAGATAGATTTAATCAGAACCTCATTTCCTCCCTTAGACAGCCATCTACCAGTCCAGCCATTCACTCTGTGTAGGAGCTTCTCCTTTAGAAAAGCAAAAAGTTTACACTTTGACCCACTGATGTCTTCTGGGATTCCTAAGTAGGAGCCCATTCCGCCTTCGTTTTGGATACCAAGTGTATCTTTGATCTGTTGTCTATCATTCGCTGGAATCCTTTTACCAAAGAGTAATGAGGATTTATCAAAATTAATACATTGACCTGATGCTTTCCCATATTTCCTGACTACTTTCATAACTTCTTCACATTCAAGGGGCTCCGCCTTACAGAAGAAAAGGCTATCATCAGCAAAGAGAAGGTGTGATACCGAGGGGTTAGCGCGTGCGACTCGCATCCCCGTTATCTTCTCTTGATTCTCTGCTTAATTAAGAAGGCTAACGAGCGCTTCCGTGCATAGAATAAATATGAAAGAAGACAAAAGATCTCCTTGCTGTAAACCTCTCCCAGGGACAATGTTCCCCCTTGGTTCTCCATTCATGAGGACTTTATACTTGACCGTGGTGATGCATCTCATAATCCAATCAATCCATATTTCTGAAAAATCCATCTTTCTCATGACTGCCTCAATGAATGACCACTCCATCCTATCGTATGCTTTGCTTATATAAGTTTTTATGGCCATTCGTTTAACCCGTCCTCCTGGTTTAGTTATCAAAGCGTGAAACATCTCCTGAGCTATCATGATATTATCTGTAATCTGTCGACAAGCAACAAAAGCTGACTGGGTCTCAGATATACGCTGTGGGAGAACCTTCTTCAATCTTTGGCATAAGACCTTAGATATTATCTTATATCTGACATTGCATAGACTGATAGGTCTAAACTTTTTCATCTCATTTGGCTACGTTGTCTTAGGAATTAAACAGATGTTCGTGTCATTTAAGCCATGTGCCATTGTTCCGTCAAAAAGGAACTGATTAACCATACGAGTTAAATCATCTTTGACAATATCCCAAAAGTTCTGGTAGAAGAGAGCTGTCATTACATCCGGTCCTGGGGCTTTCTCTGGGTGCATAGCAAACAACGCTAATTTTACCTCCCATTCAGTTACTGGAGTAGTGAGGCCTTCATTTATTGCCCCAGTGATCGTAGGTGATATCTCCGACAGCACATCAGCTATATCTTCTGGGTTGGAAGACTCAAATATTTGTCGAAAGTAACTAGTAGAAATGGCTACCAATCCTTCCTCATCTTCCACCACATTCCCATTTTCATCTAAGAGTTGTGTTATCCTATTCCTTGCTCTTCTCTGCTTCACCAACGCATGGAAATATTTTGAGTTCCTATCCGCTTTCCTTAACCAGAGAACCCTACTTTTCTGTCTCCAAATCATCACTTCTGCCTTAAGAGCAGTAGATAATTCCTTCAAAGCATCTGCTATTTCCTCAGATGTAGCATCATCATTCGAGTATAGATCCTCCACCTTTTCTTTAAGCTCTCCCACTAGCTTCTCCGAATTCACATTGTTTTGTCTCCTCCATTGACTTAAAGCTCTTCTACAACTAGCAATGTGTTCCATTATGTTCGCTCCAGGAGGCAAATCCTCTGATTTCCATCCCTCCACGATGACTTGCCTTAGTTCCTCATTATCCAACCACCGTTTGTCAAATTAAAAAAAAAAAAATTTCTCCTCACTGGCTTTGTTAGAATCTCTGCTAGGACCGGACGATGATCCGAGCCCCAAAGCCTGAGGTACCTGACAGCCGAATGAGGGAACTTTTTATGCCAATCCTCATTCCCCACTGTTCTATCCAATCGACATCTAACCATTGTCCTTCCTGATCTTTTCCCTACCCATGACAACATATTTCCAGTAAATGGGAACTCCAGCATGCCACAATCACTCAACATTTGCTTGAAAGGCAAGAAAGAACTGTCAGACCGCCTTCTACCTCCTTCCTTTTCACTATGATCAGTTATTTCATTAAAATCACCTATCATGAACCAAGGTCCATTTCGTGTTGTTGAGAAACGCGTAAGACGTTCCCCAACCTGATCCCTGCGTTCAAAAACAAAGTCTCCATAAACAAATGTCATAAAGACTTTTATTCCATCAATGACTGCCTCAATGTCAATCATTCTATTATTCGAAAATAAAACATTAACTTGAAACTCATCCATAAAAAATAAAGCTAAACCTCCGCTAAGGCCAAGTGGCTCAACGGTAAATAAATGATCAAATCCTAAGTCGACCTGGATGTTTTGCAACAGCAGCCTCCTATTCTTCGCCTCAGAAAGAAACACAAGTCCTAGACGATGCTTCTGACACATCTCTGTAAGGCATCGAACTGTGAGGTTGTTTCCAATCCCTCGACAATTCCAACTGAGTGTCCATCACCTTTGGACACACCTTTGGATACACTACCTCTTTGCTTCTTCGAACTCTGGTAATGTTTCCTTGACATGCTCTAGTCTCTAGCCATATGAGCTCCTTGAGACGAAGAGAAAGACTTTCGAGGAGATCCCTGACGAAGAATCTCAATTTTTTTGCTCTGAAGGCCCAATGGGACATTCGCTTTAGTACCTTGCCGACTGCTCTTCAACACTTTAGTATTAGGCTCTGAGGTCGCAGGCCCCGTCGTTTCCATGCTCACAGCCTGCTGCGCCTCACTCTCTTCCATCTCTTTGAGGTCTATACCAAGTAAATCCTCATCTAGCACTTCACACTCCATCATTCCATCATCCTGATTATCCTCGATATCCATATCATTCAGAGCACCAATAATCTGATTGTCTCCAGCAACGGTTACCGGTTCGTGGTCACTAAGGGTCGTGAAAGAGAGAGAACGAGTAAGCTCTTTTTCCCACTTTGTGACATTCTCCTCCATGTCATGGTCAATACGGGATGGCGTTACAATAGTACTAGCCAATCTCTTAGCGCCTCTAGCGCTGTTACCCTCTCCCGACCTCGCACTTTGATGCTCAGTCATCCCATGTAAACCATTGTTACTTGTGCCAGAAGATTGTTCATATGGAACAATCTGACAATAGCTTGTTGCTGATGACGCTGAGGGTTGTGACGTTGTACCTAGACGCTTAGTAGTCTCAGCTTTCTCCCGCCAAGTCTGCTTCTGATTACGGTCATAAGGACCCTTAGAAGCTCACGAGCCACCATATCTGTTACTCCGATTAAGATCGTTGTGGCATCGCATGATCCTATCTGAATGTGTTGCACGTAGATCACCAGAATGATGCGTCCTCTGTGCATACTTCCTATCATCCTCACCATACCCTGAAGGAGCAACGTGTCAGGAAGAAGACTCCATACGTTGTACGTAAGGTTGGCGCTCGTGTGCATTTGGCCGCTGCTCGCTGTGAAAGTTATGGCGCTGAGCCATATCCTGTGGAGCTTGCATCCTCTTAAAGATACCAGGACGCTCTGTTTGAGGCTGAAGTCGCGACCGCACATCCAAAGAAGGACAATGATCCTTTTCATGTGTAAGCATACCACATGTAGAGCAGTGTTTAAATAGCTTCTCATACTTGATCTCGATAGTGACCTCATCTCCATCCTTCGACTCCACTTTCCTTGAGAATTTGAGAGGCCTTCGAGAATCCACATCAACGAGCATACGGCCCTCAGCTACTTCCAAAGTATCAACATGAACATGGCCTAATCTTGTACCAATTTTTCTAAGATTTTTATCCGTCCAAAGATGCAAAGGTATACCAATCACTTGAACCATAAAAGGGACGATCCACGGGTAATCATCATGAACAATGGGTTCCCATTGCACCAGCACAAACTTACAAAAGTTGAAAAGAAAGGGACCCTGTCGAAGAACAGAGTTGAAATCCTCTTTCGAAGTAAAATTGAGAAGAAACTTCCCATTGCCCAAGTCATTGGCCGTAATGCGATCTTCCATACCCCATTGTGATGGCATCTTCTAAAGTAGCTTCTCGACGTTTTGTTTCTTTGGGTTGAGCACCTTCCCAATAAGCGATAAGCTACACTCGCTAGCGATAAGCTAAACTCGCTAGCGATCAGCGTATCATCCTGATCCGTCAGTTTGATCGGCGCATCGTCATCCTCGTAAAGGATACCCTTCCTTTTATGTCCGCCATGTGGCTAGAAAGTGGTCTGTAAGATGACCCCATACGAAGATATGGAGATAAGATCACAGCTCCAAAGAGGTCCGTGATTCAGCTTGGATTAACGCAGGTGATCAGATGTGATCAGATGTGATCAGAGATAGGGATCAGGGGCGCAGCTGTGATTTCTGGTGATCCCCACGTCAAAGAACGTGATGATCAGATGGAAATCAAACCTTCGAAGGAAACTTCAATCTAGTGGGTTCTACAACCGTATTCAAACCATCAAAACGAAGAAGCGATGCGGCAACATGGAAGCTTGGACGATACGGCAATGGAGAATCTTTTCAGGAACACGTGAGAGCGCTTCGAACACAGGGAGTGTCGGATAGTCTCCCCTGCGTTGATGCAGAGCCCGCCGAGTGCAGGATCTACGTCAGGACGATCTGGATTGAAATCACCTTTCTCATCACCTCTAGAGCGGCTAGGGCTTCTTTTTCCTTATTCTGATTAACACTTAACAACTTTTCTTATTAGATTTAGAAACTACTCAACTAAAGCTCTCAATGTTTCACTCTTAGATCTTATGGAACACTCTCCATTAGACATATATTTATATGAAAGACAATTCCCTTTAACATGTGGGATATGGAAAACACAAACCTAATCTAAATAGAAACTTCTTTTTCCTATTTCTAGGTTTCCTTATTGTGTTTCTCTTAACATATTAAACATTTAATAATATGTTAAGTTTCGACGAGCTTGGAATTATCCAACAAAGTGAAGTTGATGAGATACAATGTGGAGAAGAAATTAAATGACATGGCCTTAGATCAAAATAATGGTTTCAAACGTTTATCTTTATCTAATGTTTTGTTTAGTGGAAGGGTTTAGTGGATGTGTTAGTTGCCCTTGCCCATGCATGTTTCCGTAGTAGTTAGTTTGTTTCTTTAGTTTGGTATTTAAGCATGAGTTGGAAAGAGAATGAATAAGAAAAAAATATTATGGTAACTTGTTTTGTTTTATATAATTTGTTCTTTCACAAACTCTCTTAGGTTTGAGTAGGGACTTTAATTGGCAAAATCAAACTTGTGTTTTGAGGTAACAAAGGAGTTATTTTTTTAACATGTGTATGACGTATACAATGAAGATGTGGTGGTGTGCTTGATAGATCAATAAATTTGAAATTTCATCAAAAAAAACTACTATCAAAGTACTATTTTAGATTTTTTTTTTTTTTATGATTTTAGAAAGAGGAAAAATGCTATTAAATAATCTTCTAAAATTAGGTTTTGCTTAGGATTTTAGAAAAGTAAAATTACTATCAAATAATTATCAGTTACTATTTAAATCATTACTATCATTACTATTTTTACAACTCGTTTTTAAAATTAAATAATCTTTAATATTTTTTTTTAGGAATTTAGAAAATTAAAATTACTATCAAATAATCTTATACAAATATCTCTTTATTTAGGATTTCATAAATTACTATGAAATGACTATATCAAATTACAATTAAATAATTTTAAATTTAATTTTTTAATTTAGTTTTTCTTAATGTCATTACTATTTTTACAATTCGTTTTTGTTAATTAAACAATTTAAATATTTTTTTATGAGTTAGAAAAAAGAAAAATTACTATCAAATATTCTTTTATAATTTCTTTTGCTTAAGGTATTAGAAAGCGAAAATTAAAATCACATAATCTTGTACAAATATCTTTTTAGGATACATAATTTAATAAAATATTTATAATTAGTTTTTAACACATGTTACAATTTCAAAGTTTCTATTGACATGTATTACGATCATGTTAATTAGCTATTTTGAAGAACAAGACTTTATATAATAAGATCTCTTATTTAGGATTTTATAAAAATAAAATTACTATCAGATGACTATATTTAATGACTAATAAATTATTTTAAATTTACTATTTTATTTCATTTTTATTAATGTCAATACTATTTTACAATTCGTTTTTGTTAATTAAATAATTTTAATATTTTTTGTTTATAATTTAGAAAAACGAAAACTACTATCAAATACTCTTTTACAATTTTTCATTTAAGATTTTAGAAAATGAAAATTACAATCACATAATCTTGTACATTATCTTTTGTTTTAACACATGTCACAATGTTAAAAAATTATATAATAAGATCTGTATACATTTTTAGAGCATTTTCTCTGAGGTTAGCCAACTTCTGTAATAAGACCAAGCTTTATATAATAAGATCAATATACATTTTTGGAGCATTTTCTCCGGGGTTAGCCAGTTTCTGTAATGTTAAAGCAAGATGTGTTCAAGGAAAATTAAATCTGGAAAAGTGTCACCTAGGTTTGTTTATCATGTAATTGACGGGATGCTAAGCATGAGTATGAATTTGATAAGCTTTGTGTTGATTAGCCTAATGCATGAGTATTGTAATTACCCTACGTGGTTTGTAATGTATTATAAGCTTGTAGCTGTGTTGGCAGCTCAATAGTCTTATAATTTTAGTTTCAATCGAGACAATTTATATAAACGTCTTTTATGGTAAATGATCATACAAGTTTAATTTCAACCAGGACATTTTTCCAAAACATCAAATGTAAAAGACCTTACAGCCAAATTGCTCGAGCTGTGCAAAAGTTTCTTAACATTTACACCAAAAAAAAAAAAAAAAAATTGCTCGAGCTGCGCAAAAGTTTCAATCAAATATATATGTTCTTGTACTGTTAGAAATGTATGTACAGTGGTGATAAAATTTATTGATATTATAAATTTTGATCTCCAATAAAAAATGCATAAGAGTTTACATTTCTTTCCTGCTGCTGAATTTATATAAACTAAAGTTCCTTTTGACTGAAGAAGACCCCTTTAAAGTAATGAACCTGACCAACAATTACATTGTAAAACTTAAATAAGCTTTAGTATCCAACCCCACCTTCTGGTATAAGATATAAAAACTTTTTGAGAGCCGTTGTTCTGTACATTAGAAGATTCAAAGGCCAGTGATGATTTTCATTATGAGAACTCTGTTTTTTTGTTAAGACATCTGAACAACTTGGGAAAGATTAGCTAACTAATCTACCTTAATTCTTTCTTTCTTTTTAACCTATTGGTTAGGTGTTTTCTAACACTAACAGATTTGATTGATCTCTCTGTCAGACAGGTGACAAAGTTAAAACAAATGGAGGAGGTGACAGAGCTAAATATGTCTTTTTCACTTTCTCTCTCTTTGTGCGGTTGTGTTTTTGCAGCTTCCCTTGCCTCTCTTTCAGAAGAAGACTCAACCAAAAAAAAAAGTTTCCTTTTCCTTTTAATAATTTTGTCATGTGATTTTTTTTCTTTTCTCTTTCCCACCTTTTTTAATCTTTGTTCTTTGTTCTTCTGTCTGCAATCCCATTTCATCTTTTTTGGCCTCATGAGGGGTTGAACAATTAATCTCTAAAAATGGGTTGCATCAGCTCCAAGAACGTCTCATATTTAGGGGACCAGAGTGCCTCACCGGTCCAAGACAGGGAAAACACCCCTGGACCGGACTTGTCCTCCACGAACCAGCACCATCGAGTCTTTGTTGATCATTCATTGGAGGCGAGTCACAATATTAACAGACGGTCAAGGAAATCGAAAAGATTGGGCGGTTCTGATTCAAGGGTTGGTAAGAGCCTGCTTTCCGGGCTGTCTCATAGGAACATAGAAGCTGAGCATGCGGCTGCTGGTTGGCCATCTTGGCTTTGCGAGGTTGCGTCTGAGGCTGTTCATGGGTGGGTTCCTCTTAAGGCAGAGGCGTTCCAGAAGTTGGAGAAGGTTAACATTATGTTTCTTGTGAGGGAAGGTACCACTAAAACATTTATTAAAAAGGATTGATGTGATTATTTTTGGGTTGTAGATTGGACAAGGAACATATAGTAGCGTTTTTCGAGCACGGGAAGTAGAAACCGGGAAAATGGTGGCTTTGAAGAAGGTAAAGTTTGATAATCTTCAACCAGAGAGCATTAGGTTTATGGCAAGAGAGATTTTGATTCTACGCAAACTCAATCATCCCAACATCATGAAACTTGAGGGTATTATCACGTCTCGTGCGTCGAGCAGCATTTATCTTGTTTTCGAGTATATGGAACATGATCTTGCCGGTTTGTCCTCAAATCCGGACATCAGATTCACCGAGTCACAGGTACTAAACCTGAAATATGTGGAAACCAATAAATTTTTCTGTCCTTTTTTCTCTGACATTGTATATAGCTTTTGAGATTCTTTCTTTTGATTCTTGTATACAAGATCAAATGTTACATGCAGCAACTACTTTTGGGACTAGAGCATTGTCATATGCGAGGCGTAATACATAGAGACATTAAGGCATCAAACATTTTGGTCAATAACAAAGGAGTTTTAAAACTTGGAGACTTTGGGCTAGCAAATGTTGTTACAGCTAAGAACAAACACCAATTGACAAGCCGTGTAGTGACTTTATGGTATAGAGCTCCTGAGCTTCTCATGGGATCTACTAGTTATGGAGTATCAATTGATTTATGGAGTGTGGGATGTGTTTTTGCTGAAATCCTCATGGGAAAACCAATCCTAAAAGGCAGAACCGAGGTAATATTACAAATATCTTGCACATGAAAACGATGCTTCTAAAATAATTTGTTTTATTGCTGATTTTTTTCTTTAAACTATGTTTTTGGTTTGTAGATTGAACAATTACATAAAATCTACAAGCTTTGTGGATCTCCAGCGGATAGTTTCTGGAAAAAGACTAGGCTTCCGCACGCAACTTCCTTCAGGCCTCAACATACTTATGAAGCCACACTTAGAGAACGATGCAAAGACTTATCAACAACTGGTGTTCTTCTGTTAGAAACTTTACTCTCTATGGAAGCATATAAGCGTGGGACTGCTTCATCTGCACTTAACTCTGAGGTGAGGAAGAATTTCAGTTTCCCCTTGCTCCTTTTCTTTCTACCTCTCAATTCTTTTTTCTGGTTTCCTATGACTCTTAGTATTTCTTGACGAGGCCTTATTCGTGTGATCCTTCTTCATTGCCTAAATACCCACCAAACAAAGAGATGGACGCTAAAAATCGAGACGATATGCGCAGGTCAGAGTTCTTCTCTTTACTTGTATCCATTTCGTTTCAAAGTAATTAAAGCCAAAATACCTACATTGGAGGACTCTGGTCTTGTTCTAGGGAAGATTATGTTTTAATAAATATATATGTTTTTCAGGAAAAGAGCAAACCTCAAGCTTAGAGAATCTGGAGTTGGCAGGAAACACAAAAGACCACATAGAGAAGAACAAGATCCAAAGAGTTACGCTAAGCTGCCAATAAGACAGGTTTTGGCTGTTACACTATATCTAAAACTCCTCTTTCAGCTTAGTTCCTTAAGTCTCAAGTAAGCGTTTTGCCTTGCAGGACACGTTTGAGGACAAGAACATAACAAATGAGGGTCCTCGAGCCACTACAACAACACATGGAAATTACTACAAACTCTCTGACCTCCCAATGACGACAGGGCCGGCCAGTGGTTTTTCGTGGGCTGTGAAAAGACGAAAAGATCCTGATAATATCTCCACTCTTACCTACTATCAACCAAGCTCAAGGAGCCAATTGAGCGAAACAAGTGCCGCTTTTGCCAAGAACACTTTTGGTTTGAACCTCAAACCCGAAAATGAATCAGTTTATGAGATTCAGGGAGACAACGATGATCAGATTATGGAGGAGTTACCCAGTGGTAAACGACGCGGATCACTTGATGGGTCTGGTTTGGATTTCAGCCAAAGAGAGGAGGATTCTTCATTAAAGAAGAACTTAGTAAGTAATCTTTTGATCATATGCAATTTTATGTATGTGTTTGAAGTTAAATGCTTGTGATTATTGTTGTTGCTCCAGGAGCATCTACAGTTCGGAAAACAGAGCATATCAGGACCGCTGATATTTAAATCAGGCAAGATCGACGAAATTTTGCAAAGGAACGAAAGTAATATCCGGCAAGCGGTCCGAAAATCCCACTTCAAAATGGGTAAATAAATTAATAACTCAAGACTAAACCGAAAATAACCAGATGGTTTTGTAATTTATAAAACCACTTCTTTTTTTCCTTTCTCTTTGGCAGAACAAGATGACAGATAAACCGGAAACTCAGAATTATCGAGAAGCAAAATTCCACATTTCATCGTTGTTAGAAAAGGAGAAAAAAATATATGCAATAATCGGAAATTTTATGAAACCGATTAATAATGTTTCTGAGCCTAATCTATGAGTGACCAACCTATGAAGGTTGCTAAACCAATGATAAGCATTCCCAGTTAGTACAAATGTAGTTTGTCGTACTTTTGCATCGTCATTGAACACTCTTTGATCATGAAAATAGTCATCATAAGGTGGAAATTCCATTCAATTGCATTTGGAGTACCATCATAAGGTGGAAACTCCATCTTTTATGGTGGCACCACACGCATGTCTGAACTGCTGCCTCCACCATCTTTGGTATCATAACTATCTCCCCAACCAACTCCTCCTTGAACCCGAATACTTGCGTGAGATCCACTTGCGATTATGTTAACAGAATTATGTTATATGTCACTCATCTTTGGTATCATAACAGATCCACTTGCGTGAGATCTCTCAAAATTATGTTATTTGCATGACTGGCAATATACTTGCGTGAGATCCACTTGATATACGACCCAATTTTATATGTCACTCATTTAAAGCCTAAGAGAATGCAAGGTATTTTCCAAATCTCTCAAAAAAATTTAAAAATATTTTAATTTTTCTTATTCTTTCAGTTGAGCAACTCATTACCAGTAAAGACATTTCTCATGTTAATCTGTTTCATTTGGTTATGAATCTCTCCTCTCTTATTGTTTAATAATTTGTTAACTAAAATAAAGATGAGAACATGTGTTAGAGATTTGTGATGAGGATGGCCTTCAAAAATATTCAAAAATACATAAACATTAAGCTTTCCTCGTAACAATTAGGCCTGAGACTTATATCCGAGATCCGTTATCCGATCCTGGATTTTCTTCGATCCGATCCGAAAAACGGATATCCGGGAGGTCCGGATCCGGATCTTGATTTTACGGATTCGGTGGATCTCGATAATGAAATTTTAAGTCCGGATATCCGGATCTGGATCCGAACTTACTATTTATTTAAAATATTTAAAATTTAATTATATTTATATATGTATACTATATATAATTTCCATATAAAATAATGATTTTTTTTATTTTAATTCAATTTCAATAATTTTTCATTTAAAAAAATTAATAGGCTAAATAAATTAAATAAATCATTTCAATTAGTTAGTTTTAATTTAATTTTTTTAATTTTTTAATTTTTTTTAAAAGGATATGGATCCGGATATCCGCGGGTATTCGAATTTTAGTCCGGAGAGCCCGAATCCGGATCCGGATAGTAATTTTACAGATCCGGATCCGGATATCTCAAAATAACCCGGATATCTGATCCGTCCCAGGGCTAATAACAATGAGTTAATATAATAAGTCAAACGATAATACTTGACGGATTTGTCATTCACCAAAAAACGTGCCCCCTTCGAAATCTCGCAAAGTTGTGAGCTCTGATGTTGAGCCGTCTTTGGTGGTTGAGTCGCCTGCTGCGGAGAAGGCTGCCTTTGAACCGTTTGAACATTCGTTCAATGGTTTGTCCTTGGGATGTGGTGATCTTTTTAAGTTGTTTCAATCGCCTGGTGGCGTTGATGGTTTGCCTTTTGACCACGGCAGGCGCGGTGAGTGGTATCAGGAGTTCGCTCATCACTTGGCTGTTGTAAGATAATTGTTTCTCTCTTCAAAGTTTGTTTTTATTTTATTTTATGGTTTATGGTTTTGAACTAAAGGATATATATATTTTT
>NW_013617432.1:5693-13615 GCF_000695525.1 Brassica oleracea var. oleracea | reverse complement strand
CACAAATTTGACGATTTTGGTGATTCCTGCTACGTAGACTGGGAGCTTGACTGTTCTGATTGTCATTGTTGTATCTCCGGCGAAACTTGTGAGTGGTATTTTACAAGGCTTCAACTCGTAATCTTTGACATCCATCCATTGAAGGGTTTTTGAAAAGATTAAATCAACTAAACTTCCAGTGTCGACCAGTACGCGTGTGACTTCGCAGTCACCTATCCTGAGTTCAACGACGAGGGGGTCGTTGTGTGGCGTGTCTAGTCCCTTGGTGTCTTCTTCTGTGAAACTGATTTCATAGCCATCTTTTGGTTTATCGTCGATGTGACTGCTGCTTCTCCATTTCAGGGAGGTGAATGTTTTACGCTCGTATTCTTTGATTGATCGGACTGAGTCTTTGCAAGTCTGGAGACCTCCCATGATCACATTAATTACACGTCGAGGTGGGGGAGTTCTTTCGCATTTTTGCTCATTGTTTCGGTCATCGCGTGCGCGCTTGTGAGCCTCTGTGTCAGCGTTTGTTTGCTCGTTGGGACGTTTCTGTCCGTGTTGGCGATCGCGTTCTTCCTTGACTTGTCGAAAACGTTCACCTTCATTTGTTGGTGCCTTGTCGTTTTGCTGGTCTTTAGATGATGAATCCCGATCATTGCGGTACTTGTTCAACAACCACTCTTGTAGATAGCGACATTCTTCTGTATTATGGGTCTTAGATTTATGGTAGCTGCAATATGCTTGGGCATCTTCTGATCCTTGACTGTTGCGAGCCTACTTTCCTGTGGAGCGACTGGATGGTTGGTCGCTGATTTGATAATTGGATGCTTTTCTGCTCTTTCCATCTCTGTACACTTTGTCATAATGCTGTCTAGGCTCGTTATATTCGTCAAGCTCTTTATCCTTTGAAGATGATTTTTTGGTGGCTGCGTGTTTTTTGCTGAATGCAGCTTTATCTTCTTCGATTTCGATGAAAGTGATAGCCCGATGGAGTGCATCATCCAGAGTCTGTGGTTTATACTTCAAGAGCTCTTCTCGGAATGGTGATTCATGCCAAAGACCGTTTCGGAGTGCGAGGAATGCTGCTTCGTCGAGTACGGTGATGCGAGAAACTATGGCTCTGAATTTTTCGATGTACGAGCGTAGTGTCTCTGTAGGTTCTTGAGCTAGAGTCCATAAGTCGGCATTAGTTGCACTCATAGTTGCACTATGTTGGATGAACAGCGAGTAGTGTTTGAGGAAAGCCGTCGAGAGTTGATTGTAGTCGTCAATAGAATGAGTTTCAAGGCGTGAGAACCAACCGAGGGCGAGTCCGCTTAAATTTTCCACAAACAATTGACAGAGACCGGCGTCGCGTTCTTCTGGTGAAAAATTGGCTCTCCCCGTTGCGATATTGAAAGCGGTGAGATACTCTCTTGGATCAGATGTTCCGTTGTAAGTCGGGAGTTTGATTTTGTTCTTCTGATGTCGGACAGGAATACTGAGGAGACGAGTTGTAAAAGGTGTATTTTGGGTTTCGCGGAGTACACGATTGATCTCTGGTGCTGCGCTGGTTGCCTGATGAACTTTGGAGTTCATGTTTTGTAGTTGAGCCCTCATTTCTTCAATGTCGTCAGCTCTGTGTTGGGTTTCCCTGTTGGTGATCTGCAGGAAATTAGTGTTGGCGCATGGGCGCTGCTGTCTGGAGTCGATGATTGGTGCTGAAGATTCGTTCATATAAGTCTGATGTTGTTGTCCGGGATTTGTGATTGGTGCACGTAGATCGTTGGCTTGGATTGATTGTTGCTGTCCTGAACCGGTCACTGGTGTTGGTAAATCGCTGAACAGAACACGCTGGAGTCGTGGAGTGATATCAACTTGTTGTGATTTTGATGCGCCAATTTCGACAGACTGGAGTTCGTTGATGCGGTTGTTGCAAATAATCTGAGAATGCACGAGGTCGTCCAAGCGAGAGGTCGTTCCTCGAGTGAGCTCGTCGATCCTACCGAGAAGGGTCTGAAAGATCAGGGAGATGTCCGGCTGAGTGGAGTACGTCGTTCTTGTGTTAGGTACTGAGGTCGTCGGTATGAGAGACGTGGTGTCGGCTGGATGACGCGAGGTCGTAACTGCTGCTGGTAGGGCCGAGGTCGTCACCATTGATAGCTGGGTTGAGGTCGTCGCCACTGTCTTCGAGGTGTTGGCTGGATGGTCCGAGGTTGCCACCATTGATGGTTCGCCCGAGGTCGTCGAGTTTAAATATTGCTTTAAGATTAGATCACCTGTTGAATGAGTATATAATCAGTCAAGGTTGAAAGTTAATGAATGTCAGATGGAAAACTAGTGATAAAATATCATCTTACTGATCGTAAATAAATCTTATTTGGACGTTAGATATCATAATAAACGATTTGAAATTAACATTGACAAAAACATTCAACAATGAATGGATTGGGAACACATTCAATATGACACCCTTTCTTGCAGTGAATTTTGTTTGGGTTGATAGCCTCCTGCGAAGAAGCTTCATGGTGCAACAACACAGTTTGAGAAGCTTCTTCTTGTAGTAACCGGTTTGCTCCAGTTTCTGTGATACTCATCACTAAAAAACCATAAGAAAGATATGTTAACAATAATACAGTATTATAAAACATCTTACGCATGGAATATGTAATATAAATATTTACCGGAGCTAATAGCTATGAAGATAAAGAATGCAAGTTTCATTGATATTTTCTCCATACCGTTTTAGAGATTGAAGATAATATGAATGGTCTTCATTTAATTGTGAAACTCTATTTATAGATTAATAAAGTAACGGTACTTAATTTAGTCAAATTAAATTATAGAAATAAAATCAATAAAGCTACTCCCTCCATTTTTTATTAGTTGATGTTTTATACTTGCGCACACAAATTAAAAAAATATTCTTAATACATTTTTTTATAAATAAAAACATTATTAACTGTTACAAAAAAAAAAAAAAAAAAAACATTATTAACTATCCACCTAACCAAATTTTAACTCATTAATAACAAACTGTAGGAAATAAAATGTATATAACATGTAAGGTTACAAAAAAATTGCATTAAAATTTAAAACGTCGTCTAATTTAATACAAATAAAATTTTCCAAAACGTCATCTATTAAAAGCATTAGAGAGTATATTAAATTTTGACCAAAAGTTATAGGATTGATTGACAAATGCTTTTTGGGGCATTACATAGCCAAACAAATATACAGTTATTATATTGATTCAATTAAAAATGGACTTCAAACATAACATAAAGACTGTAAATAAGATATATGATTTTTATTACTAGAATAGACTTCAAACATAACATAAAACTCTAAATAAGATATATACTATGGAATGGTCAAATCCATAGTATATCATTCATCCCACATCTCATTCCAAGCAAAAAAAAAAACACATGTCTTCTAATATGAAAATCACACCATTGAAAGATGTGAAACCTTTCAAAACAGAATGGCAGTTACACGTTAAAGTCCTACTTACATGGAAGCAATGCACTTCTAAGTCCGGAAAAACATTCAGTTCAAAAAAAAAAAAAAAAGAAGAAAAACATTGGATATCATCTAAGCCGATGAGAATGTGAATATACATGTACAAGTCTATTTATCCTATATTTTGATTTCTAAACTATTATGCATGATATCTACTAAATTTTTTGGCCTTCTTACATGCACAAGGATAACAAAATCCAAGCTTCGTGCAAGATGACTTATATCTTGGCGAATAAGAAAAGATTTCAACTCGTTGGAGTCTTAAGGGAAGACTTATTTCCTAGCACTTTTTCATCTTCTCTTTTCTTTGAACAAGTCCTCTTTAAATGAAAAAATTATTAAACATTAAATGGAAACATCTTATTCGAATCATACTAACAGAGGAAGAACTAATGTAGCATATATATACCAGATCGTGTCTGTCTATTGGTATGTTTTGCAGAGTTCATATAACCATTTCGTGTATGAAGATCTGAAACATCAACTCACTCCTAAGAACTGAGTCTTTCAGATGGAGGAAATCGAACATTGTTTTACGAAAATATAAAGGTATAGTCGAACCAAACATTAACAATGTAGGCTGAAGTGTACAGATAGATCGCTGATTGATATTCAGTTCGTTTATGTTCCACCACCACCACTTCATTTCACTTTATTTTTGTCTGATTCATCTGATTTAAACCTCAAATATGTGTTATGAAGCGGATTTTGGCTTGCCTGTCAGAAGTATAACAACATCTACGTTACAACCTGTCATGTGGGAACTACCCGGCCCCTGGGCTCCAGACTCAAATCAATTGGTGAGAGCTTGTTTTGTGGAAGAATTGTTAAAGGTTGAGGTCTTGGGTCCGAAAACGCCAAACGCATCAATAATCTACATGGGGAGTCAGTGAAGGCTCACATGTGAAAGGTTAGGGTCGGTGCCTTACAAGGCTGTGAGCCTAGGTCCGCAGGACAGGTTGTCACAAAAAAAAAGACTTTTATTGTAACAATCCGCCCCGTGGAAACTACCCGCTCCATGGACCCCAGACTGGGCCTGCAGAACATCGACTCCAACCCTTCACTTATAAGCTCTCACTGACTCTATAATTAGATTGTTGGTATGTTTAGTATTCCTTGAAGACAACTTTTAGGTTTTCCTCTTTGTTGGTTTGTGAATTCGTCGATTAATTCTTCCGTCTACATCATCAATACTTCTCAAGAACGTAAAGTTAACATTTTTTTCCTTCAAACAAATGATATTTTTTTATGTAAACAGTCACAAAGATGTTTCTGAACCATGAGACCAAGCATTATACAAAGCCAAATTTTATAACTGACTAGGGGTTTGCCCTGACATGACCAGAGTTTTTTTTGTTCTACAACTTTAATTATTTTTCTATTACAGTTTATATTTAAATATATGTTTACATATATACATTAGAATTTATCATTAAAATTTCGACCTATTTATATTAAATATTTTTGACTAATAAATTTGAAATGTTAGAACTCATAATATGTATGTTGGGTGTTTTTATTCCAAATTCTAGATTAATGTGTATGAGTTAAAATAATTAAACCTTAGTTTTAAATTTTTATAAAAAAAATTATTTTGAATTTTTAAGTTTTTATGTAAAATAATTGTTATATTTATATTTTATATTTATTTATTATTTAATGACTTTAAAATCATTGAGTTTCCGTTTTGTTTATCATCTATTTAAAAGAAAGTATAAACCAATGTCTAAACCAACTTTTGACTTGGTCTATTTCAAAATTAAATTTATCAGTCTAACTAAATATATAGTATGAAATCTTGGTTTAATATACTTATAGATTTCCTATTATTAGTTTTACCCAAAAAAAAATGATTCTATAGCTATCTGGCTATTATAATTTGATTGAAATCTTTTAAACTTTATTTTATAAAATTTAAGTAAATATTTAAATTAATTATTATATTTATAAGCAATAATTAAAAACTGCCTCGTTTTAGTTTTTGAGCATACTTGTCTAATTTTCTTTAGAAAATATATTGATTTTTTATTTCCGCATTTTTCATTTAATTATATAAGTTTTAATTATCTGATTTTTTAGTTTTTTTAATCAGAATAGTATACTCAACATCATAATTTTTTTACCATTAGAGTTGGGTATAGTTGTTATATTCTATTCATAATCGACGAGCTATCCCATGTGTTCATATTTCATGAGATCCACAATCTACCATATATATCATTTTAATCATAATTGGTCTTCATATACACCAAATTCTTTTGTACAACTTTCTAGTCACTTCTCTCTTTAACAACATCAGTGTTTATTTGGCGTCAATTATCTCTAGTTCCATTCATTACTCACTTAAATTGGTGTTTTCTTTGGGTTGGAGAAGAGAGATGGCGGCCTTTGCTATTCCACAACTACATAAGAAGGAAGGAGATCTAGATTAATCTATAACATATGATTTATAAGTAGATTGGAAAGGTAAAGTAAGTTCAAATTTATTATACCTTTCAGTGTGATTAACCACATCTTAGGGGGTGTATTCAATTGAGAGTTTTAGGTGATTTGTGTCAAAATGACAAATCCATTGTTATTGAAACATGAATTTTAAAAACTCATTTAAAATCCAGTGTTACTGAACTTGACATTTTATAAAGTACTCTGAAATCCACTGTTATTGAAAGTATTTTAAGTCGCGGAGTTTTAAAGTTTTCAAGTGATTTTACAGTGTTTGGGTGGAGTTTCTTTGTTAAAAAAATTAAAATTCAAATATCATGGTCTTAGGTGATATTCTAGAGTGGTTTAACAAAAATTATTTTATTCTCTTCAATTCCTTAAAATCATCTAAAACCTCATTAAAAATCAAATCACCTCAAATTTTAGATTGAATACACCCCCCTTAGAGTTGCAATGTGAGAAGGAACAAAACGTCAGCGTTTATAGATTAGAAGATATCAAGGTAATGAGATAACTAATCTCTTTTTAGTTTTTTCTTTCTTCAAATGACTATTCTATTACTCAAGCTTGAGGTGGTAACCAGACCGGAACAGAACAACCAATGTAATACAATTCCCTATGAAAGGATCTGGCTATCTTAGCTAATGAATCAGACGATATATTTTCCGAACGAGGAACAAAAACAATCGAGAACTCCGTGAATCTGATCTTCAACTTCAAAAACTCCTCCAGCTCTGTAGAAAAGTTCGGCCATGCTCCGGGGTCTTTGGTCATCGAGATTAAGTCCTTGCAGTCGGTCCCAAAAGATTGACATGTCGATACCTGAAGCATACACTCCATTGCCCAAGATAAAGCCTCCAGTTCTGAATGCAATGGTGAGATTCGTCGGCGTTGATTCCTTTCTCCCAAAATTTGCGTCACTCCTCTTGAGTTTATCCATGTCCACCCATATCCACTAAAGAGTGCGTTATGTGTCCAAGATCCATCTATCATGCATCTCTCTGAGATTAGAGCCCGTTCTGGGTTTTGTGCTTCCACCATTCCTTCTGGTCTTTGATTTGCTTCAAACCAGTCATGACATTCTGATTTCGCGTGTCTAACAGTTTTCAAAGGGTCCTTGTCTATCCCTCTAAATAGTTTATCGTTCCTCGCTTTCCAGAAGTACCATATGATCCAAGGATATGGCTCCTTGTCCAACTCTGAATCTTCAATATCATTCTTTCGCCATAAGAGGTAATCTATATTTATGAAGTGGCTTCCACTTGGGAATAGTGTTGGCGGTGTTGGTGTTTTCGCGTGTGCCCAAGTCTGTAGGGCCGGAGGGCATTCGAAGATGGCATGATTTATAGTTTCATCATCTGCACCACACCGAGGGCAATGGTTGTCACATGTCATATGACGATGAATCAGATTACTCGTTACTGCTAACTGTCCAGATATCATCTGCCAAATTTGGGAGAAGAGACCGAGCTGGATTTGGAGGAGGAGCTGAGCTTGTCTTGTGGTCGACTTGTCTTCTGTTGTTCAAGCTCGTCGAAGGGTGAGTTGAGGTCGTCACTGGTGAAGGTGCGTCGATGGTGGCTGAGGTCGTCACTGGTGAAGGTTTGTCGATGGTGGCTGAGGTCATCACTGGTGAAGGTTTGTCGATGGTGGCTCCGAGGTCGGCTCTTGGTGTTGCGAGCTCGTCGACGGTGGCTCCGAGCTCGCCGGTGAAGATCCCGAGCTCGTCAACGGTAGTTCCGAGATTGTCATTGCAGCTAATTGTGTGCTCGTCATTCTAGGATGGTCGGTGGTTGCAGAAATCAGGGCGTCTGGTTGCGCTGTGGGTTCTGTGACTGCCGAGCTGTCTTGAGGTGAAGAAGAATCCCCTGCCCCACGGTGGGCGCCAATTGTTGTTTCCATATCCGGTCGGTGATGTAATATTTATAAATGATATAAAGGAGTGGAGATTTTCGTATTAATAGTCAAGAATAAACAAGCTCGGTCAATTA
>NW_013617432.1:0-1550 GCF_000695525.1 Brassica oleracea var. oleracea | reverse complement strand
GACTTGGAGCGTTTTAAGAAGGAAAAAGAGGTGGCGGGCAGGAGGTATCGCAGGGCAGTAACGAGACATGATGATGTGCTTGCTACTTTTAATTCTCGTATGGAAAAGGTGTGGAGGTATGTGGAAAATCAGAAGGTTGTTCGCACATCTATGTATGGAGTGAATCAGATTGTGGGAGTGCTTGATGCTGCCAAGACTTGGAAGAAAGAGGCAATAATTATTCCTGATGGTAAGGTTAGGCATCTTGAGAATGAATTGGTCCGGAGGAAGGAGAAGGCAAACTTGGTTGTTCGTGTTGAGTTTGAACCCAAGGAACTGGCTGATATCCCTTCCTTTGATTTTACTCGTCCACTTTCTCCTGTTCATATGACTCTGACTGCGGGGGTTGAAGATGCTGCTAAGGCAAGAGGGAAGGAGGAAAATCGTCATCGTGAGGAAGCAAGTCGTCGTCGTGTGGCTGAGCGTGCTGGTGCTGCGTCTTCGGATGTGAGGCGTGAGGGTCAAGTTCCTTCCTGCCCATAGTTTAGTTCGTGTGATCGTCAAGGCCCTGCGTGGCTGCTGCTATCTTTTATTTTGCTGCTTTTCTTTTTAGACTTTGGTTGTATGATTAATTTGATCATGTTGATCTCTTTCGGATATGGATGGTGGTCTTCTTGTTGATTTGGTTGTTATGATCGATCATGTTGGACGAGTCCAAAGGGCATGACTTTGTAACAGTATGTTCCTCGATCGGTGATGAACGAGGTTTTTTCCCTGTCATATGGATGCATCATAATTTGGTTGTATCCTGAAAAGGCATCCATGAAAGATAGGAGCTCGTTCCCTGCAGTTGCTTCGACTATCCGGTCAATGTGAGGGAGTGGGAAACTATCTTTGGGACATGCTTTGTTGAGGTTGGTGAAGTCGACGCACACGCACCATTTTCCATTTTTCTTATTGACGACAACAGGGTTAGCGAGCCACTATGTGTACCTGACCTCTGTGATGGATCATGTGTAAGTCGACGCACACGCACCATTTTCCATTTTTCTTATTGACGACAACCGGGTTAGCGAGCCACTATGTGTACCTGACCTCTGTGATGGATCATGTGTTTGTCAAACGTTCAACTTCGTCGTTTACAGCTTTGGCGCGCTCTAGGCCGAGCTTGCGATTTTTGCCTGACTGGTTTGAATATGGGGTCTACGTTTAACTCATGGCAAGTGATAGATGGGTCGATCCCGGGCATGTCCTCGGTTGTCCAAGCGAAGGTTGAGGCGTTGGATTGAAGGAAGCTAATAAGTTGGTCTTTGAAATCGTCTTTTAGGTCTGCTCCAATTCCGACGCATCGTTCTGGGTCGCTTTGGTTGATGTTAACTTGTATCACAAGTTCGCGGGCGTGGTCATCTGCAATTTCCTGCTCGTCGCCTTTCGTAGCTATTAAACATGTTCTTGACGATTTTCTTAATTTATGCTCGGTGACAAAACATGTGTGTGAGAGACGTTGGTTTCCTTTGAGGGTGTAGGTTACTGACGTAGTGGGAAACTTGATGCACTGATGGTACGTAGAC
>NW_013617431.1:171467-174647 GCF_000695525.1 Brassica oleracea var. oleracea | reverse complement strand
GGAGCAAGCAGGTGGCTGCTCTCATTTCGGAGCATCCTTTACCGGAGTAACCACGTCTTGCTCTGTCAGGCTGCTCCGCGCCAAGTAAGTATCTCGAACAAAATAATTTGTATTTCTGTTTAAACCTTCCCTCTGATTTATTTTCACACCGAGACGTTGTGAAGTAAGTCTGGGGGAGGGTCTTTGTCGTTTACTAACGCGTTTATTTCTTATGGTTTTCATGTTCGAGTCAGTTTTGAGCCAGTTTGAGTCTTTTTATTGAGTCAAAACTTGTGGGGATTATGACCTTATTTTGATAATCATTAACCACCTCGTGGTTTAGTTATCTTATTCAGTGACCTTATCAGTGAGGAAAGACGACACACTTGGACCTGGAACACCCCGACTTTATTTCACCTTGCTCTCCAGAAGATTTCGGCTTGTAAAGGTTACTCTGGAAAGACTTAGCTCCAATAACTTGAACCTAATCTTGACTGAAATTCTTCTTGTTATGGGCATTAGATCAGGGAAAACGAGAATACACTCATGACTTCTTAATTCTTTCTATCCATCTTGTTGATCCTGAGTGGCTAGCTCATTCTTAGCTAGTTCCCACCCTGGACCTTTAAACCATTGTTCCGCCCTCATGCATTCTGTTTTTAAGTGTCATATGTGCAAATATGTGCAAAATGGCCGGAGAGGAAAGGATCAACACAGCCATCACTCGTTTCTATCAAAGAATACACTTTAAGAGCAAGGGCATACATGATCCGAGAGGAAGAGAGCAACCTGTAGGGGTGCTCCGAACAGAAACACAAAGAGGGTGAAAGAAAAGCTGAAATCAGGACCACCAGAGGCACACCATATGTAATTACCCCTTTCTCGTCATCATCATCATCATCATCTTATGAACTCTGAAAAAAAAAACTTAGGTTCTAAAAGATGATGAGAAGGGGAAGAACGAAAAGGAAAACAGTGCCCCTGGTTGGTCGGCGAAACAAATGCTGATGTGGGAGTGAACAGTGTGAACAAGGGTGATTTGGAAAATGGAGCAACCTGTCAAAGAACAGAGGAAGCAGAGGCGACTGCTCTGCAGAGAAAAACGAGTGGGGGTCTGTGGAGATCAATGGATCCATCATCTCTTGCAATTTTGCGCAATATCCTGCATCCTCTGCAAAGAAATGGCAACCCCTAAACACTTGCTAACTCCACTTAAACACTTAAAAAGCCTTTCTCGTACCTAGACAGTCTACCCTGAATAATGCCTGTGACAAGAAGCTCACACTGATCTTAATTGAATGTAAGAAGTTTTGTCTGGAAGTGTGACTTTTGCAGGTTTGAGATATAGAGTATTGAGCCGATTTGAACAATAGTCAGTGGGGTTTTGGTAAGCGTGTGTTGTCCTAGAATGTCTGCTCGTATGGTTCAGAGATTCATGGTTAAAGTATGGTTGCTGAGCCATAAGAGAGTTCCCACACTTTCAAACCTTTCTCCCTGGTCTTGATACTTGACATTGTTTGAGGACAAACAAGGATTTAAGTCTGGGGGAATTGATATATGGTGTTTTTGATATCTTTTATATATGTTTTCTTAATTGTTTTCAAGTCTTTATCGAGTCTTTCTAGTCCTTTTTGAGTCATTAGAGGTCTGGATTAAGTAAGGAGGCATTTGGAGAGACACATGAAAAAAAGAATGAAATTGGAAGTTTTCTGCCGCGGAGCACCCCTACGGAGCAACCCCAGGCCTGCTCTCGAAAATTATGGAAACTTCTCATTAATTTCGGGATTGTCCCTAGCTTTTCTAATTTCTTCTCCCAGCCGCCTGTGGTATATATCTTCTTTTTCTGTTTCTCCTGACTATTCTACGCTATTCTACAGACAAGAAAAGATTGGAGACTTTAGGATTTGAGGATTTGTAAAGGGAAAAGAATCTTCATCTCTTTCGTTTTAGAGAAGACCTCCTGAACCCTATTTCTCTTTTATTGCAGTGTTATTTCATGTTTTCTCCTATTATGATCCCTGTGTTTTTTTGTGCTATGGCTGAGTAGTCGGATTTGTTAGTCTAGGGTTCTAGGGTGTTGATTCATGAACTGAACATAAATAAGCTTCATCTCTTTGTCTTCGTTTATAACTGCTCTTAGTGCTAATACTAATCTAATCACTTAGTGTTTGAATCTAAGTTTAACCTTTTATCATTAACCATGAATTAGGCTGCAGGATCTGTTATAAACGAGCATCATATCCCTGATCAGCGAGAGTAGATATCAGGGTATTTTGTGAACACATTAGATCTGTGCTTTAATGTTTGCTACCGACCCTTGATCCAAGTGAGAGCTTAGGTGTCAAGGTCGCTCTGCAAAAGGAGCAGCTCTGCGAGAGCAGGCTGTTCTATCTAAGAAATCTGAGTTCTAGACTGTTCTTAACCGAGCTTGAATAATTGTTTGGTTCATCATGTTAACACCCAATGAAGCACCCTAGGCTAGCATTCTTCATCATCTGAAAACTCCAATCAAATCTGTTACTTGCTTGTTTTATTTTCTTATTTAGAATTTCATCGTTTTGTCTTAGCTTGATATTGATCCCATAGAAATAAAGTGTAACATTTGGTCTCTGTGGATTCGATCCTAAAGTGCTACATCGACATACCATTCGATTGTGGTAGTGTGCACATTAGGTTAATTGGTGTACGTATACACGTAAAATCAACAGGTCCATGAAGCAATGCCTCATATGGGAGGTGGACAGCTAGATGTTCCATGACGTCAAAAAATCCCAGAGGAAATATCTTCTCTATGTTGCACAATAAGATGGGACTGTTCTGCTGAAGCTGTTCCACGACTTCTTCTTTAAGAGTGCGTGTGCTCAGATCCCTGAAAAATGCTCCAATGCCTTGTATATCCAAAAACAATTAAACACATTATATTAGTCATATATGATTGCAAACTAAACCATTATAAAATTACTGCGTTATAATATACTACCTGCAAGTGCTTCATGTACGTTTGTTGGAAGTAGCTCCGCAAATGCAGAGGGAAGTAGTCGTTGCATAAAGACATGACAATCATGACTCTTCATCCCGGAGAACTTTTGACCCTTTTCAACACATCTAGAGAGATTTGAAACATACCCATCGGGGAACTTCACTTCTGATGCCACCGAGTTAAACAACACCGACTTTTTTTCTGAAGACAATCTGAATATC